>NC_051186.1:121756455-121834058 GCF_013339695.2 Rhipicephalus sanguineus | reverse complement strand
AACAAGAACTACGAAGTTAGAACAAAGAATAGTCTTTAACAGTATGTAAGCTATTTATGCTTCAAAAATTGCCTTCTGAATAATCTTTCGCAAATGAACCTTAGGCTTTGCGATCTTATATCCATGCGAAAATTTAAATTCGCTGCGGAAACGAGGTTTATATTGTTCTTATTGCGAGTACTTCGAAATTTAGAATAATATAAATTCGTTTCGAAGCGAATTCGAATATTCGAACTGATCGAATATTCGCAAAGCCTAGTGTTTTCATTTGGCGATATATTATTGAGGCAAGGCAATACATTTTTTGAGAGGCATACATCGCGTACGTACTGTTAAAGACTATTCTTTTGTTCTAACTTCGTAATTCTTTGTTTTTATTTCTTTCTCTTGATTTTTTACATTTCATAATTATTGTAATTTTCTTTATTTCCCTTCGGCGGCACGAACTGCAGTTGCAGACCAATCTCTATTTTTATTTCTATTGATTACTTTTACCTTATTATTTTTTTTTCTGTTTCGGAGGCGAAGGTTCCAGCCTGCCTCAGCAAAAGAAGAGCGTCGCAAGGCTCGAGGAGCGTGAGCCAGGACATCTTTCGCTGTGCTCTTTCGCTCGGTTACGGCAAAAGACAACGAGTGACTACGCTCAACCCAGGAACGAGTGCCTATAGTGCTGCTCTCTGAAAAAAAAAAAAAGTCACAGCTTCGCCGCAAGGGCGAAGCAATGAATGCGATAGCAAGAAACTAATGCTATACGAAGTGAGGCTCGCCAATGGATACTCTCAGTTTGAACAGCGCTCCTGTTGCAAAGGCGGCCGAAGCAGCGAAGGAAACTAGCGTGATTCAAGTGTCGAGCTGTGACACTTTATAGTTCGCGCTCATGTTCTGTTTGTTCGTTTAGCGGCGTCCCTTGAGCTCGAGTGACTTTCGTACGCTCCGTAACATGAGCGCAGACATCACGGTGAAAGCGTGAAACATCCCTCTTCCCCTCAGCACGAGAAAACCGCGCGAGCAGACAGCGGAAGGGCAAGGTTCTCCCTGCGCAAATATAAGAAGAAGCGAGCGAGCTCGCCGACGACTTTTAAATCCGCCCGTCGCGCTCCTAGCGCCACCTCGCTGGTAATGAAGAAACGCTTATAGCGCCTAGCGTCTCTGAGTCCGTCCAGCGGTAAAGGGTGTGTATATAACGCTCGCCGTTAGCTACGTGGAGGATCTGCGTTTCGTGGCGCAGTGGTTAGCGCCACTCGCTGCGGAGCAAGAGGTCCCTGGTTCGATTCCGCGCTTGGGAAGCATTTTTCTTAATTATTTTTCTTTGGGGCTTTTATATATATATATATATATATATATATATATATACATATACGGTGCATGACGGCGACGGTGACGACAAAATTCAGCCGAGACTGTCCATATAATTGCTATCGCAATAAAAATATAATTCAGACAGTCAGTTCATTAGGCCGAATTAAAGATTGAGCTTGGTGACTCAGAGCTGCTACCTTGTTTAAAAGGGACACTTGTTGCATCCATTGTGTTGCATCCCTTGGGTTAACTGTGCGTTTCGTTGCACTGCGGAAGCGGATCTCAGAGGCCACATAGAAAGAAACACGTGTGTTTGAGATCTGCTCTGCCAGGTGCTGCAACGAGCTGCTCCTAATCTTCAATGAACTCAATCACTCAATCAATTATTTTCATTATTATCCTAACAGCTAAGTAACCCTTACTTTAAGCCAGGTTACGCTCTGATATCATATGTATCCTATATAACTAAACTTGAAATAGAACTATCGATTTCTATTTCTTAGAAGGCATTTTCTGAATATTCGGAAAACCGCAAGTAGGAGCTCAACCGGAAGTGTTTGGATGAGAAACAATAGCGGCACTTGGTGCTCGTGCCAGTAAAAAGATGCACAAACGCACTTTGAGGTTCATTGTATGCAGTCAGTTGCAATTGGCGACATGAATCAGTGGTCAACAGACTTGTGTTCCTTGTAATTAGTGTCTGCTATACAACATATCTTTGTGACATTGCGACGCGCACTCCTTTTTGTATTTTTATTAGAGCTGTGCGAATAGCAAAAATTTGGGTGCAAAGCAAATTCGAATATTGAAGTGTGAGTGCGAATCGAATCTAATATTTTTCGAATACTTCAAAGCAAAATTGCAGAAAAAAAGTTAGAGAGGATTCCTAAGCATATTGACACGGACGTGTAGTGGGTATCTGGCTGTTGCGCGGCTAGTTTCGCCATTATTTGTGCGTGGCGAAGAGATCGCTGGTGGTAGGGAAAGACGAAGACGCGCTGCTAGATCGAAGCTGTTCCGCTGTTCGCCGTGTTTCTACTTGTTTTCCTTTATTTACCGTGACAAACTGGTGGAGGCGCTGGGTACAATCCTAATGCGCTAGTTGTAATTCAAGACGCTTCAAGTTCCTGCCACCATTTCTACAATTCCGGAGGAAAGCCGGGCACTTCGCCACAGCCGCCGCTTGTTAGGACTACCGCCCGAATTTGGTCCCTCGAGCCCGGCAAGAATGTCCACCACAACGGCAAGCCAGACGCAAGAGAGCAATATAGACCGACCCGCATCCACCCCAAACGTCGTCTACGCAGCTCGCATCCCGAAGTCCTTTCATGGTGATGTGTTCGAGGACGTGGATGACTGGCTCGACCACTTCGACCGGGTCGCAGCAGCCAACGAGTGGAACGAGACCAAGAAACTGCGCTACGTCTACTTTGCACTTGAAGACTACGCTCGCACGTGGTATGAGAACCATGAGCCGTCTATCACCAACTGGCAAGAATTCCAGCGACAACTACGCGAAACATTCAGAAATCCAGAAAGAAAAGAGAAAGCCGAGCAGGCTCTGCAGAGCCGGGTTCAGAAGCCAAACGAAAGCGTGGCTATGTTTGTCGAGGACATGTCGCGCTTATTCAGACGCGCTGACCCAGGAATGGATGAGACAAAGAAAGTTCGACTCCTAATGCGGGGTGTGAAGGAGCAACTTTTTACTGGACTCATGCGCAAGCCCCCAACTACTGTCGATGAGTTCATCGCTCGCTAAAGCGACGGCAATGGAGCGAGTACTCCAGCAACGCTCTCTGCAGTACGACCGCCAAGCTACTGTCGCCGCTTTGTCACCTTTCACCTGTGGACAGGATTTGGCAGCACTCAGAGAGCTTGTGCGGAGCGTTGTCCGCGAGGAACTCGAGAAGGCTCGCCCTACTCCTACTCAGCCGACGGTGACCGTACTGGGTGACATCATTCGAGATGAAATCAGGAACGTGACTCAACCATCGCTCCCCACGCGCGTGGAAGCTCCTGTTCTCTCTTATGCCGAAGCATTACGGAGTCCTCAACCTCCTGCAGCCCGCCGCCCGACCTCTAGTTTTCCGGGAACGCCACGTCCATTCGCTCCTACAAATGCCTACGAGAACACCTTCCAGTACGACGTCCCGCGCGAAGTCACCCGGAAATCAGACGTATGGCGCACCTCGGACAACAGGCCACTTTGTTACCACTGCGGCGAAGCGGGCCACCTGTACCGCCAGTGTGCGTATCGTAGGATGGGCCTTCAGGGATTTCACCCTAACGCACGTCGACCAAGCAACGGGGAGCGCCCACGCGAGATTGAGCAGTACCTGGCAGCAGCCATTTCCTCCTGCACAAGGCCGCCAGTCACCTTCTCCTCGGCGCCTCAGCTCACCTAATCGTTACGCCACGCTCTCTGGTTTTCGAAACAGGTCCCCAAGCCCTCGCCCACGTCAGGAAAACTGAGGACAGCGACCTCCGGGGGTGGGGCCGCTGTTCATCGTTCTGACAAACATCCTCCGACACGACACGTTAACGACGCTGGTTTCTCTACCACGCCATTCACTGATACCGACGCCGTACTTTCCGCCGATATTTCTGTAACCGTCGACAATCACCAGGCGACCGCTCTCGTGGATACCGGCGCCGATTACTCCGTTATGAGTGGCGACTTCGCGGCTGCTCTCCGAAAGGTGACGACACCATGGAGTGGTCCCCAGCTCCGTACGGCGGGCCGCCATCTACTGACGCCGGTCGGCAGGTACACTGCCCGAGTGCTTATTGGTGCCTCGACCTTCATCGGGACTTTCGTCGTGTTGCGGGAATGCTCCAGGCAGGTTATCTTGGGATTAGACTTTCTTCGAGAATATGGGGCCATTATAAATCTCCGAGAGCTGCTGGTGACGTTTTCACGTAACGCAAACTCGCACGAATGCGAATCGCACATAATGGCGTTGCGTGTATCCGACGATTCAGTGACCATACCACCCCGTTCGAGTGTGCTGGTTAACGTGGTGAGCGACATCAACCGAAACGCTTTCGGAGTTGTGGAAGGCAATGTGTCCGTGCTCTTATCCCGTCAAGTATGCGTCGCCCGCGGCCTCATGGAACTGACACAAGAGCCTGCTGAAATTCTACTCACAAATTTCAGTCATGAATACCAGCACTTCATGAGGCAGTGCGTCGTCGCTTACTTCGAAGAAATCAGCGACTCCAGAGCCAGAATTATCACTCGCGGAACTCTCGTCCGGTCCTCACGACGACAAGCAGTCCACGGTTAAGATACTCCGAACTATCGGCTTCACAGCAAGAGAGTCTTCGCTCCCTCCTGCTTTCCTTCAGTGACTGCTTTGCCACGACGTCTAAAATCAAGCAGACACCCGTTATGAAGCACAGAATCAACGAAAGACCTATTCGACAACATGCTTATCGTGTTTCCCGAAGAGAACAAGACGCCATTCACGAACAAGTTCAACAAATGATTGCTGACGACATCATTCAGCCACCTACGAGCCCATGGGCATCACCAGTTGTGTTGGTGAAAAAGAACATTGCGCTTCTGTGTTGATTATCGCAAGCTGAACAACGTGACAAAGAAAGACGTCTATCCGCTTCCCCGCATCGACGACTCGCTCGACCGACTTCGACACGCCAGATACTTTTCATCCGTGGATCTGCGCAGCGGTTATTGGCAAATTGAGGTCGATGACCGTAACCGGGAAAAAACCGCATTCATTACTCCTGACGGGCTCTTTGAATTTAAGGTGCTTCCCTTTGGATTGTGTTCTGCTCCTGCGACTTTTCAACGAATGATGGACACAGTTTTGTCCGGTCTGAAGTGGCAATCGTGTTTTGTTTATTTAGATGACGTCGTCGTTTTTTCAACGACTTTCAGCGTCTTCAGCACCTTCAGCGTCTTCGGGCAGTACTTGATGCGCTCCGAACAGCTGGCCTGTCACTCAAGCCCGAAAAATGTCACATCGGCTACGAGGAGCTCAAATTTCTCGGCCACGTAGTAAGCAGCGACGGAATTCACCCAGCTCCCGACAAAACGCGAGCTGTTGCTGCCTTCCCAACCCCAGCGAACAAACAAGACGTTCGCCGTTTTCTGGGACTTTGTTCGTACTACCGTCGCTTCGTGCCGAACTTTTCGAAGATATAGCAGAACCCTTGCACCACCTCACAATAGACAACGTCGCTTTTGTTTGGGACACAAAACAACGCCAGGCTTTTTGCGAGCTGCACAGGGGCGGCGCCAGGATTTTTTTTACTGGGGGGGCACCCACGACAAGTGGGTGCCTTCAGGGGGGCAGGGAGGCTGGGAACATATGCATTGTATTTTGACTATGCTTGCTCTTGGGGGGGCAAAGGGGGGGCAGGCGGAAATTTTGGGGGGGCTAGAGCCCCCCCAAACCCCCCACTGGCGCCGCCCCTGGAGCTGCAGCGACGCCTTCAGACGCCACCAATATTAGGGCACTTTGACGAAAATGCAGACACTGAAGTGCACACAGACGCAAGCAATATTGGCCTCGGCGCCGTCCTTGTGCAGTGGCAAGAAGTATCGAGCGAGTGATAGCCTACGCTAGCCGTACGTTGTCATCGGCTGAATCTAACTATTCGACCACAGAAAAAGAATGTCTAGCTGTCGTGTGGGCCATAGCCAAGTTCCGACCGTATTTGTATGGGCGACCTTTCAAAGTAGTCACCGATCACCATTCTTTGTGCTGGCTTGCAGGCCTCAAAGACCCATCAGGCCGCCTCGCCCGATGGAGTCTCCGCCTCCAAGAATTTGACGTTACGGTGGTTTATAAGTCGGGACGCAAGCACACCGACGCTGACTGCCTCTCACGAGCCCCAATCGAGTCGACTCCTCCTGACCAAACTGACGACGAGAGTTTCCTCATGGCCGTCACAGCGTCTGACTTGGCTCAGAAACAGCGTGATGACCTAGAGCTTCCTTCACTCATCGACTATCTTGAGGGCCAGCTTAAGCAGCCACCACGAACATTCAGGCGCACGATTTCATCATTTTTCCTTCGCGACTACATCCTGTACAAGCGGAACTTCGATCCCAGCGCTCGAACCGCCCTTCTGGTAGTACCATCTGCGATGCGAGAAGAGATCCTAAATGCGTGTCATGACGAACCGTCTTCTGGACATTTAGGGTTCACGCGTACTCTCGCTCGTATTCGCCACAAATACTACTGGCCTAAACTGTCCCGTACCGTCAAGCACTACGTCAAAACCTGCCGAGACTGCCAGCGGCGCAAGATTCCGCCCGTGAAACCTGCTGGCTTTTTACACCCTGTAGAGCCACCTCGAGCACCATTTCAGCAAGTTGGCATGGACCTGCTAGGCCCATTTCCGAAATCTTCAGCGGGTAATCGTTGGATAATAGTTGCAACGGATTATTTAACCCGCTATTGCGAAACACGGGCACTGCCACGAGGTACTGCAAGCGAAGTCGCCGACTTCTTCATTCATGCTGTCGTCCTCCGCCATGGTGCACCGGCCGTGGTTCTAACCGACAGAGGCACGGCCTTCACCGCCCAACTGCTGGAAGAAGTGATGACACTTAGCGGCACCGTACATCGCCGGACGACAGCTTACCATCCGCAAACGAACGGCCTAACAGAACGGCTCAATAAGACCATTACAGACATGCTTCCCATGCAGGGGCGTAGCCAGAAATTTTTTTCGGGGGGGGGGGGGGGTCAACCATACTTTATGTATGTTCGTGCGTGCGTTTGTATGTGTGCGTGCCTATATACGCAAGCAAAATTGAAAAATTTCGGGGGGGGGGGGGGTTTGAACCCCCCCAACTCCCCCCTTGGCTACGCCCCTGTTCCCATGTATGTCGACGTGGACCACAGGAACTGGGACAGTGTCCTTCCTTTCGTAACTTTCGCGTATAACACCGCCGTGCAGGAAACTACAGGATTTACCCCTTTCCGCTTGCTGCACGGCCGCAAGGTTACTACGATGTTAGACGTCATGCTTTTACCTGACGCCTTTGCGACCACGACCAAAAATGCCGCCCAGTATGCGCAACGCGCCGAAGAAGCTCGTCAACTAGCTCGCTTGCGCATTCGCTCAGAGCAACACTACGACGCTCACAGGTACAACCTTCGCCACAGGGAAGTCGCCAACCACCCCGGAGACAAAGTGTGGATATGGAGTCCTGTGCGTCAACGCGGCCGGTCAGAGAAACTCCTACGCCGTTATTTCGGCCCTTATCGGGTTCTTCAACGCCTCAACGATGTCAACTACCAAGTTGTCGCAGAGACTGGTGCACGATCCTCCCGCCGTGCAGCACAACCGGACATCGTCCACGTGGCCAGGATGAAGCCGTATTACACACGCTGAAGACTTGCTCTTGCCTGGACACATTCGAAAGCATCGAGTCGATGCTTTTCGAAGGAGAGAGTAGTGACACGGACATGTAGTGGGTATCTGGCTGTTGCGCGGCTAGTTTCGCCATTATTTGTGCGTGGCGAAGAGATCGCTGGTGGTAGAGAAAGACGAAGACGTGCTGCTCGATCGGAGCTGTTCCGCTGTTCGCCGTGTTTCTACTTGTTTTCCTTTATTTACCGTGACAATATTCTTATGAGATAGCAACATCAAAGTGTTTCATAGTTGTTTTATCAGGAATGAGGCAATGTAGAGGCCGAATTGTATTTATGTACATGATTTAACCAAAGTGTTGCCGACAACACTTTACACGTGATAGGCAAAGATGCCATTTCCTCAGCCTCTCCTCCTCTTTCAACTTTTGTGGAAACCCAACTGATGTGGCGGACAAAGGGTGCGCTCGCTTCAAGTCCGGAGTTCCAAATCTACCTCATAGACGTCGATATATAAGAACATTTGAAATTTTGGATGCTAAAAAGCTTCGGCTTCCGATTTTTCGGACTTCCTGCCCAAATTTCAGGTCCAAAACAGCATTAATTTAGTCCCCACATCTTTCATCTCCATGTTGGAACCAGCGTTTTCTTGAGTTAATACATTTGTGACCGTAGCGGAGCTTGAAAGGCAGCTTTGCCGCAATTCCGGGGTGTGATGAAGTGAAGCATATTGAAACTCTAGGGACCACTTCCAATCGGACGTTGACTGTGTCTTGGCTAAGTTCGACCGTAACGGAGCTTGAAAAGCAGCTTTGTCGCAATACGAGAGTGTAATGAGGTGAAGCATATTGAAAATCTGACGGGGTCACTTTCAATCGGACGTTGACTGTACTTGTTTTTGGGAAGTTCGAATAGTTCAAATAGTAAAATTCCAGTGCGAATCGAATCAAATAGCATACACTATTCGAAAAATATTCGAAATTTCGAATATTCGCCCACCGCTAATTTTTATGTAACTGGTCCGTTACACGTATAACCACTGCCTTGAGAAAACCGTGCCCGAATGTCTGAGAACCTTCCACATTTTAGAATCTTCTGGTAAGCTCGAGCGTGCAATGCAAACAGTAAGAAGAAGAAGAAACAATAGAGAAGGAAACGCAGGGAGGTTAACCAGTATAGGACAACCGGTTTGCTACCCTACACATGGGGACGGGGGGGGGGGGATTTAAAGATGGAGAGGAAAGAGAGAGAGGGAAAGATAAAAAGATAGCACATGACACTGCACACACAGAATCAGTAGGTCACTGTTGCGTGGTACGCGACATTTCTGTCACAGCCGCTTGTCCAAGTTCGTCTCTCTTAACCTCAGCAGTGCCTTCCTCGCCTTCAGCTGTGATGTCTTCTGTTGACGACATGCAAGAAGTGTTTCAACAGACATTTGTCTACTGTCAAGGCGTGCTAGAACGGACGCCAGTGACGACTGTCTCTGAGCATTATATATCGGACAGTCGCACAGGACGTGGTGTAGCGTCTCTCGCAACGACAGTTTATTCTGCAACTAACTTGGCCAAAAACTATAACGCTGGAACCTTCGATGCCACAGGTATAAAATGGCAACGCGCTTTACTGCTGATTAGATTATTCAACGGCCGATGACTGTTCTCGCCACTATCAGTTTACAGCGTCAGTTGGTTGTACGTTGACTTTTCAGTTTCCAGGCACAAGTTCACCCAAATAAAGAGTTTCACATTTCTCAGCCTTGCTGCAGCCCTTCTTCACCGTCAGAACCACCTGAAAATATAAAATTTATTTCTTCTGCGCAGTAAAGTTCTCGCCTCCTTAAAAATAAGTGCTTTGACTAGCCTTCAGCTCTGTCCCTGTGTGATGAAGCTGCTGATAGAGGGAACACAAATGCCTGGTTCCTTGAACTGCCATTTAAAGAGAGTCTATCATATTCCCATATTGTCACGTGGTCGTGACGTCGACGAAGACAGCAGTCGGCGTTTGCAGAATGAAACTGTTTATTTGGCCGAACTTGTGGCCGGGAAAATGAGAACTAGCACTACAGCAATGCACGCTGTACAATGGTAGCGGCGAACAGGGCGTCGTCCGTCGATCAACTGACAAGCGGTGAAGCGCGTCGGCATTTAAACATGTGCCGTCGAATATTCCAGCATTATCGCTGGCAGTCGTGCAAATTCTAGAATAGGCTCGGGTGTGCGCGTCCTGCGCGCAATCTTAACAAAACGATCTACAATGATCGCGAAGCCTCTCGAACAATGAGGCGCGGTTTGCGCTGAGCGTTGCTGACACTCTTTGTGGGCGAGAAACGAATAAACCAAAAGTGATAATAAGAAACGCCCGTGGCAATGCCCCCCTCTGAAAAAGCATCGTCTCGATGCTTAAAACAGAACAGGCCAATGCATGCAACAATAAATAACAAGAATAAAGCAACAAAGTACAATAAACAATAAGCACAAGCAAGAAAGTACAATAATAAAGCAAAATGACAGTCCTCAGATTCGCTAACGCGTGTAATATGGTTTGAGGCGCACGACATGGACGACTTCAGGTCGTGCACGGCGCCGCTGAGAGTTCGTAGTGCCGTCAGGGACAACCTCGTAGTCGAGTGCGCCGAGGCGGCGAAGTACCCTGTACGGTCCGAAGTATCGTCGGAGAAGCTTCTCACTAAGTCCCCGTCGGCGTATTGGCGTCCATACCCAGACACGGTCGCCGGGCTGGTACTCCACGAAGCGTCGTCGAAGATTGTAGCGACGACTGTCGGTGCGCTGCTGGGTCTTGATGCGCAGGCGGGCCAGCTGTCGAGCTTCTTCGGCACGTTGTAAGTAAGCGGCGGCGTCGACATTTTCTTCGTCGGTGACGTTGGGTAGCATGGCGTCCAGCGTCGTCGCCGGGCTCCTTCCGTAGACCAACTTGTACGGCGTCATCTGCGTCGTTTCTTGGACGGCCGTGTTGTAAGCGAAGGTCACGTACGGAAGGACGGCGTCCCACGTCTTGTGCTCAACGTCGACGTACATGGCCAGCATGTCGGCGATGGTCTTATTTAGACGTTCGGTGAGGCCATTGGTCTGCGGGTGGTAGGCGGTGGTGCGGCGGTGGCTCGTCTCGCTGTATTTGAAGATCGCCTGAGTTAAGTCCGCAGTAAAGGCGGTACCTCTGTCTGTGATGAGGACCTCTGGGGCGCCATGACGCAAGACGATGTTCTCCACGAAGAACTTGGCTACCTCGGCGGCACTGCCTTTGGGCAAGGCCTTTGTCTCGGCGTAGCGGGTGAGGTAGTCAGTTGCTACGACGATCCACTTGTTGCCGGAAGTCGACGTGGGGAACGGCCCCAGTAGATCCATCCCGATTTGCTGGAACGGCCGGTGAGGTGGTTCGACTGGCTGCAGAAGTCCCGCTGGCCTAGTCGGCGGTGTCTTCCGTCGCTGGCAATCTCGGCAAGTCTTAACGTAGTGGGCTACGTCGGCAGCAAGGCGTGGCCAGTAGTATTTTTCCTGTATTCTGGCGAGCGTGCGGGAAACACCGAGGTGTCCAGCCGTCGGGTCGTCGTGTAGGGCCTGGAAGACTTCTGGTCGCAATGATGAGGGCACGACGAGAAGGTAGTCAGTTCGAAGTGGCGAGAAGTTCTTCTTCAGGAGAACGCCGTTCCGTAAGAAAAACGACGGCAGTCCTCGCTTGAATACCTTCGGAACAACGGCGGTCTTGCACTCGAGGTACTCAATAAGGCCCCCCAGTTCCGCGTCGGCCCGTTGCCTTTCGGCGAAGTCGTCGGCACTTATGGTTCCGAGGAAGCAGTCATCGTCGTCGTCTTGCGGCGGTGCGTCGACGGGGGCACGAGACAAGCAGTCGGCGTCAGAGTGTTTTCGTCCGGACTTGTACACGACGGTAATGTCGAATTCTTGAAGCCTCAGACTCCATCGTGCGAGACGACCTGAAGGGTCCTTCAAGTTAGCTAGCCAGCATAAGGCGTGATGGTCACTGACAACTTTGAAGGGCCTGCCATAGAGGTAGGGGCGAAACTTTGACGTAGCCCAGAGGATGGCAAGGCATTCCTTTTCGGTTGTGGAATAGTTTGCTTCCGCCTTGGATAGTGACCGGCTAGCATAACTGATAACCCTTTCAAGCCCGTCAGTCTTTTGCACAAGGACGGCACCGAGTCCTACGCTGCTTGCGTCGGTGTGTATTTCCGTATCGGCGCAATCGTCGAAATGCGCGAGTATGGGTGGCGTCTGCAGGCGTCGTTTAAGTTCTTGAAAGGCTTGCACTTGCGCCGTTTCCCACCTGAATTCCACGTTATTCTTCGTGAGAAGCGTCAGTGGTTCGGCGATCCGTGAAAAGTTTTTGACGAAGCGTCTGTAATAGGCGCATAAGCCGAGAAATCGGCGCACGGCCTTCTTGTCAGTGGGTGGCGCGAAGTCGGCGATGGCAGCTGTTTTCCGCGGGTCTGGGCGCACTCCAGACTTGCTGATCACATGACCCAGAAACAAGAGCTCGTCGTACGCAAATCGGCACTTTTCTGGCTTCAGGGTCAGTCCAGAGGCCTTGATTGCTTGAAGTACTGCCTCAAGCCGCCTTAGATGCTCGTCGAAGGTTGAGGAAAACACGACGACGTCGTCCAAATACACAAGGCACGTCTGCCACTTCAATCCGGCCAGTACGGTGTCCATGACACGCTGGAACGTCGCAGGTGCCGAGCAAAGACCGAAAGGCATGACCTTGAACTCAAAGAGGCCGTCGGGTGTTATAAAGGCAGTCTTTTCTCGGTCTCTCTCGTCGACTTCGATTTGCCAGTAGCCGGTCTTGAGGTCCATCGACGAAAAGTACGTCGCGTTGTGAAGTCGATCCAGGGTGTCGTCTATTCGTGGGAGGGGGTACACGTCCTTCTTCGTGATTTTGTTCAGGCGCCGATAATCAACGCAGAAACGCAGTGTCCCGTCCTTCTTCTTCACTAACACCACGGGTGACGCCCACGGACTCTTGGACGGCTGGATGATGTTGTCGCGTAGCATTTCGTCGACTTGTTTCTTTATCGCGTCGCGCTCTCGAGTAGAAACTCTGTAGGGGCTCTGACGGAGTGGTCGAGAATGTTCTTCTGTTATAATGCGGTGCTTCGCAAGGGGCGTTTGTCGGACCCGCGATGACGACGAGAAACAGTCCCTGTATTGCAGGAGCAGGGTTTTCAGCTGGTCTTGCTTGGCCTTAGGAAGGCTCGGATTGACGTCAAAATCCGGTTCGGGACCTCTGTTCGTCGAAGCAGGTTCGGCAGCATCGAAGAGGGCGAAAGCATCGCTGGCGGCTACACATTCGTCGATGTAGGCAACCGTCGTACCCATGTTGAGGTGCCTATATTCGTGGCTGAAGTTTGTCAGCAGTACCTTTGCTTTACCGTCATGCAGCTCGGCGATACCTCTTGCGACGCAAATTTGACGATTCAGAAGTAGGTGCTGATCACCCTCGATGACGCCTTCAAGGTTCGCAGGTTTTTCGGTGCCGACGGAAATAATGACGCTGGAGCGCGGCGGAATGGTCACCTGCTCTTCTATCACATTCAATGCATGGTTGCCTGGCATCGCGTGGGGCGGGAGCGCTTTGTCTGAGGTCAGTGTTATCGACTCAGACCTCAGGTCGATGACGGCGCCGTGGTCACTTAAGAAGTCTATTCCAAGTATCATATCCCTGGAGCAGTTTTGTAGGATTACAAAACTCGCAGGATAAGTCCGGTTATTGATGGTGACTCGCGCCGTGCAGACACCAATCGGCGTTATCAGATGGCCTCCAGCGGTCCGGATCTCGGGGCCTTCCCAAGCAGTCCTAACTTTCTTCAACTGTGCTGCGAACGGCCCACTGATGACGGAATAGTCGGCTCCAGTATCGACGAGAGCAGTGACGTTGTGGCCGTCGATCAGAACGTCGAGGTCGCTAGTGCGCCGTCTTGCGTTGCGGTTAGGTCGCGGCGTCGGGTCACGGCTACGTCGGTTTGCACCGCTGCTTCCGCGTTGCGTCGTCAGGTCTGCTTCCGGTCGCAAAGTTTCGTCTTCAGGGCGTCGTTCGGCGTGCGGCGGGGGCTCGGAACGTCGTCGCGGCGTGGTCGTCGACGGCGGAGGATCTTCAGCATTTCGTCGTTCAGCAACCGCACCTCCATCGGTTGCTGCCCTTAGTTTTCCGGATACGGGCTAGGCGACCGGCCCCGGTTTGGGCCAGTGTACTGCCGGCGGTGCGGTGACATGTAACGGCCGGGCGACGGCGAGCGGGAAGGTCGTCGTTCTTGCCGCTGTGCTCCGGTGAGATAGTCGTCGATGTCGCGAGGCCGTTCGCCTGGCTGCGGGCGCGGCGCGTTGACAGCGAATCCGCGTAGCCCCATCTGTCGGTATTGGCAGCGGCGGTACGTGTGGCCGGCCTCCCCGCAGTGGTAGCAGAGCGGGCGGTTGTCAGGGGCGCGCCAAACGTCGGTCTTTCGGGGGGTGTAGCTTTGGCTTGCAGGCGGGCGGGATAGCGTCGGAGGTGGCGGCGGTGTCTGGCGACGGAAATGCGACGGCGCGGGGCGTTGGTGATAGCGCGGAGTGGCGACAGCATGGCGTGCAACGGCAGCATAGCTCATGGCTTCCGGCTCAGGTTGCGGCGGTGCAGCAACTCCCAGCGAATGCTGAAGTTCCTCGCGAACGACGTCGGCTATGGAATGCACCTGGGGTTGCGATGCAGGAAACATCTTTCGGAGCTCTTCGCGCACGACCGCCCTTATCGTCTCACGCAAGTCGTCCGAGCCCAGCGCATGTGCTTCCCCGTAGTTCGTCGTCGGCATGCGGCGGTTGTATTGCCTCGTGCGCATCTCGAGCGTCTTCTCGATTGTTGTTGCCTCCGCCAGGAATTCTTGGATGGTCTTGGGTGGGTTTCTGATCAGTCCCGCGAACAGCTCCTGCTTGATTCCTCGCATGAGGAAGCGCACTTTCTTCTCCTCGGGCATCTCGGGGTCTGCGTGGCGGAACAGTCTCGTCATTTCTTCTGTGAAGAGTGCCACGTTTTCGTTAGGCAGCTGCACGCGGGTTTCGAGCAGAGCCTCGGCCCTCTCCTTGCGGACGACGCTGGTGAATGTTGCCAGGAACCTGGTGCGAAAAACGTCCCATGTTGTCAGGGTTCGCTCTTGGTTCTCGAACCAGGTTCTAGCTGCGTCCTCCAAGGCGAAGTAGACATGCTGTAGCTTGTCTTCACTGGTCCAGGCATTGAAAAGGGCGACTCGGTCGTAGGCTTCGAGCCAGCTTTCCGGGTCTTCGAACGACGATCCGCGGAAGGTTGGCGGCTCCTTGGGCTGGCGAAGAAGGATTGGCGCAGGCTGCACGTGGTCGGTCATAGTCGCTGTGGTCGATGTTGAGATCTGCGGCTGCCTGGGTTTTTCGGGAAGGAGCCCGTGCTCTGGCTGCAGTCCCTTCTGCCTGCGGCTTGTTCGACGATCCGGGATTTCCTTGCCGTCGTCCTCGTCGCGGCTTGGGCTTGGGTCAGCGCTCCGCGGTGGCGTCCGGATCATGGAAGAAGCAGCACCTCCACCAGATGTCACGTGGTCGTGACGTCGACGAAGACAGCAGTCGGCGTTTGCAGAATGAAACTGTTTATTTGGCCGAACTTGTGGCCGGGAAAATGAGAACTAGCACTACAGCAATGCACGCTGTACAATGGTAGCGGCGAACAGGGCGTCGTCCGTCGATCAACTGACAAGCGGTGAAGCGCGTCGGCATTTAAACATGTGCCGTCGAATATTCCAGCATTATCGCTGGCAGTCGTGCAAATTCTAGAATAGGCTCGGGTGTGCGCGTCCTGCGCGCAATCTTAACAAAACGATCTACAATGATCGCGAAGCCTCTCGAACAATGAGGCGCGGTTTGCGCTGAGCGTTGCTGACACTCTTTGTGGGCGAGAAACGAATAAACCAAAAGTGATAATAAGAAACGCCCGTGGCAATATAAGCAAGGACTCTGTACACAGACGTAGCAATATATTAATGCGGCGTTAATTTATTATATTCGTTTATCGTACACGTCAAGTTCCTGGAGCGACAGAGGTCAGTGAACTCCTGCAGGAACTGAAACAAAATTGCCGTGCTCAAAATTCCCACGTGTCAAGCCACCGCAGCCCATGCATGGTGCTGTTTTCGTGGACCGAGATGGAACCGTCCATGCCGTAGGCGAGAGGTGAGAACAAGTAGAAACTGTTGGGTGGAGAGAAAAAAAGAACAGAACACAAGCTCAAACAAAAGAACCATTTAAGAAAAATGACGAAATGCATATATGATTGCACATTTTGCACAAGTTTAATATACTTCCAAATTTGATCCGTCATCATACGAAATGCAACTGCTTAAAGGGGCACTGACGAGAAAATGATCAGCTGTCCTTTTTTTGTGTGTGTGTGTCAAATGAAAGGCTGAACCCTCAAGAGCCTAGAAAATGTACTGGTAAGCCTGAGTGTGTCCTGAGAAATTAATTAGAACATGCTTTTAAAAGCTAGTTTCGATTTCTACTGTACCCTGACATCATGATACGGTATGAGCTTCTCGTCACGTGCTTGTGCAAGATATCGTGACGTTTCCAAAGCTGCTCTCTACTTCGCTCTGTTGGTGATGCGCAAGCGGCCATTTTGAATGTTTGGCACCTGACATCATCACAACAAGCCATGCCAGTGCGTGAAGTCACCAGAATCAATAATACTGTAGCCTGGTGTAACACTAGTGTCAATGTCTGTAGGTCTGCCATACAAATATTGACTTTAACGTCAAACATCTTATCAGCATTTACCGAGCTTCACACATGCTCAGAGCCACCTCTGTACACAGGAGATTTGTATGGTGGGGTAAACTCGACTTCAAATGTTGCTGTCAGTACCCATTTAAGCACTTTCAATAAAATCTCGAATCCCTCGAACCTCTCCTCAGCATCCACAAGCCCACACATGTCTCCACAGCCTCATCTAAAGCCCCTTGATGTTGGAAAGTAATGGCGCTCCTTTATCCACACCGCCTCAACCTCGCCGGGCCGTCAACCTCCTCTTTCTTCACCCTCTCTTTCGCGGAGCCGGCACATCCGCAACGCTGAATGGCTGCGACACGCGATACCTCCCAGTCAGGTGACGCTGACGTCACGAGAAGCGAGCGCAAGCAAACTTCGCGCGCTTTCAGCTGCTCACGCACGCCATCAACCCTCCAGGCGTGTGTGTACGGGTATGTGCAGGTGTATGCGTGTTTGTATGTGTGCACCTGCGACTGTATGTGCGTGTGCGCACGTGTTAACGTGTGAGCGCATGTGTTTGCAGGCCCGTAACTAGGGGGGGGTTGAGGGGGTTCTGACCCCCCCCGAAATTTTTTTGATGCTTTAACTTTTCGGGTGATACTAAAATATTTACACGCCTTCACAGCGACCCCCAGCTGCCAAAGTTACACTGCAACTTTCCTGGCATTGCTTCCCTCTTCTTCCTTTATTCAAACCTACCAGAACACCTCAGCGCTCCCTCCCCCGCACGCGCACCTGCCCTATTTGTACAGCTTTGCACTTCGCCCTCGCGTTCCTTCGAGTCTTTTCTTTTTCGTCTTTCACCCCGTAGCAGCTCCTTTATTGATTCCAGATGCTTTCCTTGTGCATTGCCGCTGGAGAAGTTATCCGTCTGTGCGGACCGCACGTGTCGGCTTTGGGTTTCTACGAAAAGCGCGTCTCCTTCTGTGAAAGTAAACAGTTCGACAGCAACGGCAACACCAACACGACGTGCGCAAATTTGCCAGGGAACGAAACCCCTAAGCGGAAAAACTCAGCGGCGCATTCCGAGGACGCAGGCTGCAGGGTAAACTTTTCTCAAACTGTAGTCTTCGCCACCGAAACGAATCATCGAAGATGACATCTACTGAAAGACTGGCATATCCGAGCAACTTCGAACAACCTTAACCACACGCAAGGAAATCTACCTCTTCTGTACACACAAGGTATATGCGCCTCCCTACAAAGCACACAAAGCGAGGATACAGCCGGCACACAATCCGGCACCAGCGGTCAACTTTCACAGGAGAGAAAAAACGCCGCCAAGCTGGGCTGCGCGCGGGAGTACAGAGGCTGACTGTCACAGCCTACAAAGTGCATTTTTGGGGGGTCACGGCTATTTAATTAGCGCAGCCCAGAGAGAATTATGCAGGCGCCCAGGGAGCCGTCTGTGAAAAGGTGACTTTTTCACAGGAACGGAGCAACACCTGCTTTCTGGACTGTACCACGGGAGTGCAAATGTCTCGGCAGTGCATTCTTGGGGGGTTCACGTATATTAAGGGGAGTATGGAGTGCCCATGGAGTCTTCTGTGAAAAGGTCTTTAAGTAGCGTTAATCCAGTTTGCTGCAGCGGGAGTACAATAATGGTCCTGCATGCACACCAGCTGTAGCGGCGTTCAGAAAACACATGCGCCACGCGGGAGCCGGCGCGTTCATCACACTTCTACATTCTAGCCACTGTAAAGTGGATAAGAGAGGAAGAAAACATCGCCCGCCGTTCACGCCAGGCAGTCGAAGCAGTCGCAAACGTCTTTTTGGAGCCACTGGCCACTTCTGTGTGCGTGCACAGGATTGCGGCAGCAAAATGAAAAGACACTCTGCAACAACGAAGCAAAGGAGTCTTGCGTCTTACTTCAAGAAAGTTCGAACCGATGAAGCGGACGGAGAAGAACCGCCTCCTTCGAAGGATAAAACTTCGCCCTCCTCAGCACTGGTGGAAAGCCAAGCGCGTCGGAACTTCTGTAGCGACTCAGGAGAATGCACCGGTTTATGTGAATCACCTGAGAACGAACACAAGCAGGACACCCATGCGCCGCCGGAAAATGATGGTGGCCGCAGTGCAACTCCAAGTGACCTTTGTTCTACAGTCAACGCTGGGCAAAGTGACGCCTTTACCACTGGGCAATGCCCAAGGAAGGTGAGTGGCATGGCACCTACACATTCTGGTTCGCCTCCCCTCTGTGCGACGAGTGCGAATATTTTGGACTTGGGACTGTTTGTCTCGAAAAGCAATAATGTAAATGATCCAGAGACGACGGAGAAGCTGCTGCTCAATCCGTGGACCCCTCCGGCTAACTATGATTATCCAGCCACAGGGAAAAGGAATCTGAAGTTCCAACCTCACTGGGTAGATCGTTACCCATGGCTTGTTTATTCAGAGAAGCTTCAAGGAGCATTATGCAAATATTGCGTAGTCTTCGCAAGCGAGTGTGCAGGAAAAGGGGAGCACCAGCGCTTGGGCTGTTTTGTAACTAAGGAGTTCACCAATTACAAGAAAGCCATGGACGCCTTTAAGAGCCACGCATCCAGCAGTTATCACGCCATGTCAACAACGCTATCGGAGAACTTTTTAGCAGTCCGGTCCCGCTCACAGCATGACATCTTAACACAACTTGACCACGGTCTTAAAAAGCAGGCGGAAGAAAACCGCAAGAACTTGCTGCCAATAATAGAAACAATCCTTTTCTGTGGCAGGCAAGAAGTACCGCTTCGCGGCACAGACGACTCTGGTCCGATAAATATGTCTGAAGTGCTGCCATTGAAAAATGATGGAAATTTCCGCGCACTGCTTAGGATGAGAGCAAAATGTGGAGATGCCGCCTTGAGAGCTCACATGGAAACATCTCCGGCGAATGCGCTGTACACGAGCCCAAAAATTCAAAATGAGTTGATCACCCTCTGTGGTAAAATCATACAAAGAAAGATAGTTGAAAACGTCAACTCAGGTTCGTGTTTTTCAGTTCTAGCTGACGAGGCCACTGATATATCTCGCACCGCCCACATTTCCCTATGTGTAAGGTACGTTGGACACGACACGTCGGGAGTGCCCATACTTAAAGAAGATTTTGTAGATTTCGTTCCCGTGTACGATCTCACTGGCAAGGCGCTGGCGAGCACAATCCTGAACAGCCTTAGAGGTCATGGCTTTGACCTGAACCTACTTTGCGGGCAAGGATACGACGGCGCGGCATCAATGAGCGGCCACCTTAACGGTGTTCAAGCCTTCATTCGTCAAACAGCGCCCAAAGCGTTGTACGTGCATTGTAGCGCCCACTCGTTGAACCTTGCTCTGCTTCACGCATGCAAACTCCCCAGCATCCGCAACTGTTTGGGAACTGTATCCTCAACCTGTACGTTTGTGAGAGCTTCGCCACAGAGGACGAACCAACTGCGAGACAAAGTAGAAGATTTAACACAAGAAAAAAGAAAATCAGTTCTCTCCTTTTGCCAAACAAGGTGGGTAGAGAGTCACGATGCACTTCAGCGTTTCCTTGAACTGTACGTGCCTATTGTACAATTCCTCGAATATTTGGAAGAAGAGGCCGCGTCATCTGATACTTCATCAAAAGCTTCTCAACTGCTCAATGCCATTACGAAGCCCGAGTTTGTCGTTTCGCTTCAGATCTGTAGCGACCTCTTCTCTTTGACACTGCCACTTTGCAAGTTTCTTCAAAAATTGACTGTGACTTGGCTCAAGCGTGCGATCACGTAAAGAATGTTATAGACGTTCTTTCCACAAAAAGGGCTAGTGCGGAAACGGAATTTAATAAGATTTTTCTGAAGTCGCTCTCTTTGCTGAAGATCACAAATGTTGAGATGGCCCTACCACGCATCACTGGAAGGCAGATGCAAAGAAGCAACGTACCTTCTGCTACTCCCGAAGAGTACTACCGGAGGAATGTGTATTTGCCTTTGCTGGCTGACTTCGAAAATCAATTAAGAGACCGGTTCGATGCCCATAAGAAGGTCGTGGTTGGCCTTAACATGCTGCTGCCGAAATTCTGCGCATCGGCTAGCCTTTCTGATATTGATGATGCAGTGCAGTTTTACCTTGGCGACATTCCTTCCGCTAATGTCATCGAAGCAGAGTTCACACTGTGGGTGAACAAATGCTGCCAGATCGAAGAAAAGAATCGCCCAGCTTGTGCTTTACAGGCCTTAGAGATGTGCAACCGCGACTTTTTTCCGAACATCCACAGCCTACTTTCTATCCTGGCGACTTTACCCGTGTCGACGTCGACCCCGGAACGGACTTTTTCCACACTGAGAAGGCTGAAGAGCTACCTTCGAAATCATATGAACAACGACAGATTGACCGGACTAGCACTGCTCAGCATCCATCGAGAACTTCAAGTGACCCCAGAACAAGTCCTCACAGAATTTTGCAAGTTGCCGAGAAGGAAAAACTTCCTCGTTTAAACTTCCCTCTATGTTTCAAGAGTCGATTAAAAGCTAAACCCAGCTAGCCCAAGCTTCAACCCTTCTATTCTTTCGCAATTACGAGGAAACTATCCAGCAAGCAGAATGTGCGAACGGTAACAAGAAGATCGGAATGTCGGGCGACTTGTTTGTTTGCTTGCATACATACTGTCACGGACTGCCATTTTTGCGACCCGGCGTAACGGCAAATTAACGGGCGCCGCACTCCCCCGCTGACCGGTGGAACCGTTCGCTCATGAAAAGACTGGTCTTTAGTGCAGGGAAGTACTGAATGGGGTGTTCTTCTTCAAACGTTAGTCGCCGATGTTTGATCCTTTGTACCTACGGCGGCGTCGGCAGGGTCGTCAAAGGCCGCGATGCACCCCGAACCAGCTGTAGACTGCAAGACGCACCGGCTGAAACCAAGGAAACTGACCATTCCCACGGGCAAAACTGCTTGTGGACAAGCCGTATGAGAGAACCCCAACAGGTTGTCACTCTCGCTCAGTTGAGGACCCTCTCCTAATTAAAAAGGGACGCGGTCAATATATTTTTAGGGTGGAGTTTCTAACAATGAAACGTGCATGATTGGACCCATGTAGAGGTCTCTTTTCCCCCAGGACGAGAATGAGGGGACACGGAGGTCGATTTAAGCGCAGGATTTCGCCTTGCTAAGCAGTCTAGTTGCTGACCAACATGGTGTAGAAGGAGATCAAGAAGTATCCCTTAAGTGGTTGTGGCTCCGTATCGGCTGGCCACCTAAACTTAGCCATTCGTCTAGTTGTGACGCGAAATTAACGTCTGTAACGTAGGCATCGGTACTTGAATCTCGAGTAAGTTCAACCTGCCCGAGATCGGCTTCAAGCACTAGCCTACCGGAAACACCAGCGCTGCAACACCGCCGACATCGCAGTTGTGCCAGAACTCTCTCTGACTTCTTGCATCCGATCGTCGTGGACTCAACGCTGCCGGTCATCACAGGTATCCCTTCACCTGTTTATACCTTCGGACTTTCTCATCTGTAGTTTTATTGTTGGTTAGTTTTGTGTAGTTTGTAATACTTCTCTCTTGTAAGCTGATTTATTGATTTTATATGTATTTTGTTAGTTGGTATTAAGTGTTGTACTAGATTCCTCGTGCTGCAATATCACTAGAGTTTTGTTTTTCCCCACACACGTCTCTGATCTCTTCACTGTCTCTGCTTACGTACGGAACGACCTAACCTGCTGCCATTCCCGTCGCCGACTTCGCGCTGGCGACGCTAGAGTGGCAGCTTGTAACACATACATACCGTTTTTGTACCGTGGTTACATTGTGTTACTTCATCAGGAGCCGTTGGTCGCGGTGTCCCCGGCTTTGGTGGTGCTATTGTCCAAACTTATTTCTTGCTTTAACCAGAATTTGAGGTTACATACCAATTTCTTTATTTGGGTACAAATAATTGAAAAGTACCATCGAATTATTACAAGTAAGCGATGTACTTGATTTATTCACAAAAATAAGCCAGTATAAATCTTAAAAAATGGCAGCCGTTCTACACGCAAACCCCCCCCGAAAAAAATTCCTGGGTACGGCCCTGTGTGTTTGTGTAGGTGCCTTCCCACGTGTTTGTGCGTGTACGCACGTATGTGTATTTATGCACCTGTGCATGTGCCTGTTTGTGTGTTTTTGCGCGCGTGTATGTGTGTGCATGCCTGTATCGCGTGTGTATGTATGTGCGTATGTGCATGTATCGCATGTGCATGCGTGTGTGCATGTATGTGCGTACGTGTCTGTATCACTTGTGCATGCGCGTGCGTGTCTGTATCGCTGTGTATGTGCGTGTGTCTGTATCGCGTGTTTATTTATGTGCGAGTCTGTACCGCTTCTGTATGTGCGTGTATATGTATGTATGTGCGCGCATCTATATCGCGTGTGTATGCGCATGTGTATGTAAGTGCGTGCGTGTCTGTTCGCATGTACACGCACGTGTGTCTGTATCACTGTGTACGTGTGTGTATGTATGTGCGTATCTATATCGCGTGTGTATGTGCGTGGCGCCTGTACCGCGTGCATATGATTGTGTATATTTATGTGCGTGTGTGTCTGTATCGCGTGTGTATCTATGTGTGTGTCTTTGTCACGTGTGTATGAGTGTGTGTGTGTGCCTGCGTGCCTGTATCGTGTGCGTGCGTGCGTGTCTAACAGCAGCATTGACACAAAAAGGCTTCGGGCCCACTCATTTGGCCCAATTCAATTTAAGTAAACCACCACATTCCTTCTTGGCCGCCTTTGAGCTCATCAAGACCACAATTATTACAAACTACACCTCTGCGTTACGCACAACCGAGGCGGCGACGGAGAGGTAAACTGCTCAGCCGCCAGTTGGTATACTCATTTTTTTCGAAGTGCTCACTTGTATTTATCGAAGCGTCTTAAAAAATATATATGTCACTTAATTTGTTCTATCGGAAGCCCACTTTCGTCATAACTATTGCTTAAGAGACAGGTTCTCATTTAATGCTTCAAGGGGCTGACTAAACAAGCGCGCGCAGTGATTCTAATGCGGCTGCGGCGAGCCAGTGGAGGGTTCAGCGTGCCGTGTGCAGCGCGCCGGCCAGGGGAGGGGAGAAATCCGAGGAGAATTGAGGAGGAAAACGCGCGCGCGGAGGAGAGTGTCGCTACTTTCAAGATCAAGGGGCTTTAGCCTCATCAAGTGGTTAACGCCCCTGTAGCAATTGCGCTCACCTGTACAGAATGACCGAAAGATAGCAACCCATGATCCAGTGGTGCGCCGACAGCCTGATTTTCTCGGGTAAGAAGGTTGGCACCACACGAAGGATGTAGTCCAGCACCACACCTGCAGGTGGCAAGAAAAGTCGGTATTTAAGTCGACAGCTTTCACTGGCTCTTTCCCAAAACTCTGTCAATGCTTTATTGAATTCTTGACGTGGTGGTGGCCTGTTAGACTACAATCCTCCGCTTTCTTGCCTTCCTTTGTTTTATTGTGTGTTTGTGTTCACGCCCGCTTCTTCTCTCCATTCTTTCCTTCTTTCTCCTTCCTTCCCCTTAGTGCAGGGTAGCAAGCCAGATGTTTCAATTCCGGTTAATCCTTTCACTGCCAATCCCGAGATAACTCGGGCGACGACACACACACAGGCCCCTGCCAATCCCGAGTATGCTCGTTCTGCCTCTTTAACTGACTCCTTGCCACTTGCGAGACAACTCTTGCAAAAAAAGATAATGCGGGTGTGTGCTGCCGTCTATGGTGAGAACATATATACAAATATGACTTGAAATCGATATTTGGACGGAAACCCGTCTGGTCAGGAACAGACATGAAGACAATAAAAACAACTCTCACCACGATTAAAAGCAAAATTATTTGCTTTTAATCGTGGTCAGAGTGTTGTTTTAATTGTCTTCACAAATATGACTTGTAGTGAAATTCTTGAGAGCAGAGGGAGTGCGTGCTGCACATCAGTGTCAGTTTCCATTTCTTGCCAAGTGTCTCAGCAGCGCAGCCATGGTGAGTCAACATGCCATGTGCGTACGTAATTGACGCAAGAGGAAATTCAGGAGCTTTTGACTAGTTTGGACTCTGAATAAAATGGATAATTAGTGTCTCAGTGACTCTGAATTAATGAGTAATTATTTATTAAAATTTACTTATTGGGTAAATAATTCACTGCTTGTAAGGAGTGCTACTTTGATTTTGATGAGATAATCCACTATAAAAATGTTTACATGTCCTTAACAGCATCCTACTAAATTTCCATGTAACGTGCAGAAACCAAAAAAAACAAACAGCATGGAGTGTGCAGCTGTGTCAAAAAAATACCCGGCAATGAAAGGGTTGACGTCAACACTTTTCCCTTTTGTATAGTATCTATCTCTCTCGCTGCATTTTTGTAGTAGCCAACCGGACTTTCTCTGTTCGTCGAATAATGACAGGCTAATGCAGTGAGGAGAAGGAGCACGCTGCCGCAGTGGCAAAACCATAGGCCACAGAATGTAGCTGACTGAGAAGATGGGGAAAGGTGCGGATGTCCGTGGACCTCGCTGTTTTAGGCGGAGAAACACTGAGGTCGCATTAGAGGTTGGTGAACCTTATGGGTTGGTAGAGTGACGGCCTGACATGGTGCGTTGCCGTGATAACCATGGCAGAGAAGGAATAATGACACAAGGTTCGGCGTAAATGGTAGGCTACCCTAGCATATGTCTATAAGCATGTGCAGGGTTCTCCATTGGGAGGGTGAAGTGGGCAAAGTTAATTTGGGGAAGTCAACGTAACTTTAGAAATTAAAGTGACGAATAGGAACTAAAACAGACACCCTCCAAACAGATGTGAATGCACTTGGCAGAATGCTGTTCACTTACCCGAGAGCATGGAGCTGAAGATTAGTGCAGGGAAGTAGTGATGGAAGTAGAGCACTCGGCCCATTCCGTAGAACGGCAGATAGTGCAGAGCCCAGCCCACGACGAGCCAGACCGCAGACCGGGTTAGGCGACGGTCACGCTCTGCAAGGACCAGACAGCCATGTTAAAGGGGCACCAAAGGCCAATATTAACTGGATGTGCATCGTTGAAACTGTGTTCCAAAAGGCTCGCAGTGCTTGTTGTATGCCAAGGAAAAGCTTAGTTCGAAACATAACCACGTTTTAGTGGCCAGCACACTGTTTGTGCATTTCAAGCCACCCGCCTTCGAGAACGGCTTTCTGACGTAGCATTTGTTATGCCCGCCCTTTACTGCCGGACAGCTGGCGCTGTAGCACAGCAGGGCAAAGGGCCTTAGCAGAGCACAGCCCGGTGAAAAGGAACTTCTGTTGTTCTCAACAGTCAAGTTCTTTTTCGCATGAATCAGACTGAAATGCACAAATTGCATTTTATTCTGTCTTGTCATGCACTGCAATCTTTGTTATCACAGGTAGTTTGTGTACTTGTGATTAAAGGGGTCATGAAGCACCCCTTTGGCTTGTTGAAAAACACAACCTGCGGAAAGCTGACACGGCTATGAACTGCTCTGCAAATATTACAGTCGTGCGCGCCGCGTAAAGGCCACAAGCGGAGCGCGAAGTTGCCATTTCCTCAGGCGCCCTCTTTTCAAACAGAGGCCGGTTCTCACTCTCGTCGGTGGGCGGGGCGTCTGCACGTTGACGTCGCGGAGACATAGCATGCTTATTGGCCGATAGCCGGATGAGATGCGCTTCTTGCCACGGGGTGCCGCCACTTGCCCGCGCCGCACTCCTCAGTCTGCTAACTTTACACGGTAGCCGCACTCGCGCATGCGAATCACAGCGGGAGAGCGATCGCGTTTCATGACGCGCGCTGATGTAACTTCTTTCCCCCATGCCATCCCTCCCTGTCTAGCTTCCAGTGCGCTCGTCGGCACGAGAAAAGAGAGAAAGCGCTCGGAGCGTGCGCCAAACCCCCGTAACTCCGCTGATTCTTGACGGATTGGAGAAATTTTTGCGGCAATCGATTCGGGAGGCAGTAAACTCCGATACTAAGGTTATTAGATCATTACTTGGAAAAGTGGTTCATGACCCCTTTAATTGTACTGTGACACTACTGCATCTTCAGGCTTGTGTTCAAGAATGTGCCTCTGGTGGCATAAATTGTGTCCTACATTTACCTCGATTTCTCGATTACTAAAGAGCTGCTGTGTATAATATTGATAGTTTTAAATGTTCTCAAGCATTGACCTTTCACTCTCACATGAAATGTTATTTGCATTAGTGTCCCTTTAGGGACTAGGACAATACTCTGGATTGCAGGGGGACCTATACTTGCAAGACATGCAGGCCACTGCCCCGCCCAGTTGTCCCTTTTCAGAATGAGTAAGGTCATCCTTCAAAAGCACAGTACGGGCAGGTGAAGAAGGCACACACAGCGCAACGAAACAGTTCACATGCCGACATCTTACGTTCCTTTAATTGCCACTGACCACCAGAAGTATGTGTCACCTGATTCAGTGTTATTTAACCTGCTAGCCTCTGTGCCTGCCCCATGGACAACTAATTCAGTCGTATTCATTACTTCAACACAGTGATACACTAAATCAATCTGGTGCAACATGAAGCTGGAGATGCGTGCGTACTGGCTTTTGAGCGAATTGTTACTTCGAGTCAGACTTACTGCCACATCATCACTTGCAATGGAAAGCAAAGTGTATTGCACATTTTAAGTTCTACCAGGTGACACAGCAATCCAGGAACAAAAGTGAACGTTGTGGAACTTCTATGCAATGTTTAAATGTGAATTAATGTGCTGAGAAAAACAATATACTTTTTATTAAAACGAGATTGAGAGATAATTTCATCAATGTATAGTATTGTGGTGGGGTATACACGAGCCCATACCCATGCACTCTTATCAAGCAAATACTTTCTCAGAATCATAACAAAATACGTAGTAGGGAGTTAGGAACGATGTTACTAGGTGTCGTGTCACTAGTGTTTTATCGAGTCCGAGGAGGTTAAAGGATCTTTATGAAAAGCAAACATTAGATAATTACTAGCTCTCAGGCTCTGCCAACAATGATTCAATAGTTTATTTAGTACTATGTGCTCACTTTTACCTACTGTAACAAGAGTAAAACTTCGTTGAAGTTACCATTACAGGGTTGAGAAAAGACACAGAAAAAGCCCGCATTTCCCCGAAGGGGAGTATGAGGAAGTGCGAAGCACGGGCTGATGCTATGAGGCGGCGCGCACGACTAAACTGCAGAGCCGAGCGAAGGAGACGGCAGCGAGAAAGCACGCGCCAGCCGACCCACGGAGGTCTGGCCGTTTTTAAGTGCAAAGCACTTTCACTGATGATGATGATCTGTCTTCCGAACTCGTTCCAAAGAACCTGCAACGCGTTCAACTTGTTGGCGGCGTTGCGCACGCCCGAGATGGGGCTCAGGTTGTTGTCGAACCACAGTTGATCGCACACCGCGCAGCTATATCCGAAGCTGCGGTCCAGGAAGTCTCGCTTGAAGCGCGCGTCCGGCCAATCGAATTCGAGGGCCCGTGCTCGCTCGCGCATCGCGCGTCCCCGCGCCAGATCGGCTTCGGGGTGCTCGGCTCGCTTCGCACGCTTTCGTTCGGCGTCTCGCCGCCGGCCTGCATCACCACAGGCAATGCGCGGGGCGCGCGCAGCCACGGAGCGGAGGGCGGAGCGCGCGCAGTCACGTGGGGCGTGACGTCGCTGCGCCGTTGCTACAGACGCTCCTCTCCTCTGCTCGCGCCGTTGCTATGGGACGGCGGACACAGGGTCGCTTATAAAGTGCATTCGCACTTAAAAGAAATCGTAAGACGTTATTAAAAGTCCCATGACAGACCTTCTGTCTCGGGGCTACCCATGTAGCCTCGCTTCTGCCGCACCAGCACGTACAGCTGGATGAAGCCGTAAAGCGCCATGCAGACCAGGTTGCCCCACCAGATTACGGGATTGCCCAGCAGGTAGATGCGGTACTGGACACCCGAGAAGAACTGGCCCTGAAATAGTGAGGACACACAGATTACGAAAGTTTAGTCAGGACCGGCTCTTTAAGGTCAAATCGCAGCCCGTGCGTCAAAAACATCGCAAGTGAACTTGCCCACTTCATGCTATCACTTCCTCACTGGTTTGTCGCACTGTTCACGAGATTTATCAGCAACTGCATATACTACCGTTCACTGTTCTATGCAAATATAAAACACCGATTTTAGTAGGTAATATTATACTAAATAGTAGTAGTAACAATATAAGCTGCTGAGCTGGGTAAGAACAGAAACACAGCATTCTATTAAGAGGACTGGCATGGAATATAATGTGGAGACCAAATATTCCACTGTAGTTTTCTGCATTCTTATCATGACGATTTTTTTTGTTCATAAGCACAAGAAAGTGTCCATATGCTGATACCTATACTGATAGGAGTTTTTTTTTGTTCATGAGCATAAGAAAGTGCCCATATGTTGATACGAATACCGATATGCCCAAATGCTGCAATAGCATCACATGATTAGGCTGCTGCGATAAGAAGTACCAAAATAATTTTCAGGCATTACACAAAAATAGGAAACAAATTTAGGTGCACTAGTTTACTTCTTCATTTGTCTTTTATACATGCATATATCTTCATTATGAATGTTTGTGTGTATATATATATATATGGACAGAAACAAGTACATGCATGTAAAAGCAATTTTACTGTTTCATGTTTCTGCCACAGCACAGCCTTCTTTACAGTACTCTTTGATGAGGGCAACTTTGATTCCTTACTTGTAACAAGATATGTCAATAGGCATGTTTGCATACCCCAAATCTGGTAGAAAATCTAGGAACGATATCGGAATAAGTCATAGAGAGAAAAGTTGACTAGCAATGTCATTTTGAAATACCTTGTAGTTGATTGGCCACTGCCACGGACGGGAGGTCACTTCACCCTCCTTAGGCTTGAGACCTGCATTGCCCTGGTGAGCAAGTGTGATTATTGAACTTTTATTAGTGCGGACTTACAGGAAACGTGAGGTGCAGTGATTCACTGTCTACAGAATACTTACAGTCAACTAGCTCTGAAATCATAAAAAGTGACATGGTATCAGATACAGTTGAACATCAATATAACGAACACAGATATAGCAAATCATTGGATATAACAAATTATATAAAAAGCTGCTCTGTCCTTTTTACAGTGTACAAGGTATAAGCTTACAATGAATACCTGATGCAACAAAACCACCTTTTTTCCCAAATATGATTTCACTGTAACACAGCTTGACTGCACTGTAACACTACACAGCAGTCAACATATTGCTACTTACTGTGCAGACATTTCTAGTTTGTGAATGAAAATGCTGAAACATGTCTCCTGAGGCTTCTGAATTATTCAATGATGCACATGAAATTCGTATGGTTTTGCATGATTTTCCTTGTTTAATAAACGATGATTATAAAATCAAATGCACAAGTTTAACAGTATTTTTGTCCGACAAGCAATTCATAACAAATTGCTGTTAAAGCTACCTAATGGCACAAACTGTAAACAACATCTCAGAATAAGCAGTAAGAAGTCACCAGAAAGCTGTGTAACAATATGAGCAAATGATACGAAATGTTGTCATAATTACCTACAGAACTACCTGAGTAAAAAAAATTGCCACCAGCGCTCCATGAGCGTGCCACGTAAGTCATGCTGTACATGACATGCGTGTCATGATTTTCATGTTAACTCGAGTTTTTATGTTCGTCATACAGTCACGTCGCGCAATACCAATTTCGGGGTAGATCAAGCTAGCGAAACTGCCGCCAGCGCCCTATGAGCGTGCCACGTAAGTCATGCTGTACATGACATGCGTGTCATGATTTTCATGTTATCTCGTGCTATTTATGTTCGTTACACGGTCACGTCGCAAGATACCAATTTTGGTGTATTTAAAGCTAGCGAAACGGCCGCCAGCGCACCATGAGCGTGGCACGTAAGTCATGCTGTGCATGACATGCGTGTCATGATTTTCATGTTAACTCGTGTTATTTATGTTCGTCACACAGTCACGTCGCAAGATACCAATTTTGGTGTATATCAAACTAGCGAAATGGCCGCCAGTGCACCATGAGCGTAGCATATAAATCATGCTGTACATGACATGCATGTCATGATTTTCATGTTATGACTTGTCATTTATGTTCGTCATACAGTCATGTTACGCCATACCAATTTTGGTGCACATTCAATGAACCAAGCGAGAGCCCAAAGTCGTAGGCGGCTAGATAGATAGATAGATAGATAGATAGATAGATAGATAGATACGCTCAAAGTCGCAAAAGTTCGCTAAGAAATGCTTTGCATTTAAAAAATGAGAAGACATGACATGAGTGCTGATTCATGACTGAAGGCTTATTGATACAAGCTATACATATACAAAGGAAAAGAACGAACAAACATGCACCTGAAAGTAAAAACTATATGAACAAGCAAACACTTATCGTGATGGACTCAACGAATCAGCTGTGGTTCCTTAAGTTCATCTTGGCACAACGTTATAAGAAAATCCACTAAATCTTAGCGTAGGCCAAGCAAAATAAGCGGCGACTAAAACTGTGACTTACCTGAAGCATGACTGCATGTGATTCCATGAACATCTTCAGGAATCCAGGGGCATAAGCCTCGAAGCTTACATTTGGTACTGCGGCAAAGACGCACCTGTGAGCACACCATTTCCGAGGAAATAAGACCGACTATCAGCTGACTCACAGTGCGGGTAGTGGTTGTCCTCGACATTCCACAGAATGTTCTTGTCTCTCAAGTTCGGGTGGCAGGTGACCTCCATTTGTTCGTAGCCCCTGGCATCAAAATAATTTAAAAAAAAGCGCGTCAGAATCTTTGTAAGTGATTTGCCTGAATACATTTGACTGGCTGTCGATGCATGTCCCCTGGCCATGTAAGATGTTTTGCAAAACAGAAGCTTAGGCAATGTAACTCACCACTTGGGAAGCTGCTTGTTGTGCGAGTGCAGGGCGCAGCCGGTAAGATAGTGGATGAGCTTCAGCTTGCTGGTGACCGTCTGCACCACCTCACCTGGCGTGCCACCCACGACTTCGACCTTCCAGACATCGTTGGCATCACCGGTGCCGTTCTTCATTTCATCAAGAGAAGAAAAACACATCCTGAACATATTTATTTCCTTCTTTCACGGATGTTATGCAAATATGTAGTTTCTCTGCTCATTAAAAAGGAATACTGGGATGATCTTGAGGCATCGCAAAAGGGACATTTTTCATTGAAGCCATAGCACTGAAATGACAGGGACCGAGAAAAGACAGGACGTCCTGTTCTCTTCCTCGGCCCCTGTCTTTTCAGCGCTATGTCTTCAATGACCGTAACAAACCAACTAGCCCAAAAGTCTGTTCTCTTGGGACATTTTTCGTTTCTTTTGTATGCAGTGTTAATGCTCTCCAGTGCTAGGAAACACGTATAAAATATCTTAGTTTGATTTTGAAGTTTTTGTCGTCCAGCATCCGCAAGCCAGCCCCACCACAACGGACATCGTCATGACGAGCCAACACAGTTCACTGGGTTTGTGAACTCTGCGTCCTGGATGCTGCCGAAAATACTGTCGGAGTCGCTGGATGTCACTCGTCAATGTTTACAGGCACCATATGCAACTGATGTGACTTAGACCTACATCAGACAGTGCCGACATATCAGTGTGAAATCGCCCCTTCGATATCGAAACCAAAAATGTTTATTGAAGTAGTGGTAACAAAAATATATTCAATGTGTTCCGAGGCACCACAATACTGTTTTTAGGATTCTCGACACCAGTGTTTTTATTTAGGGCAACAATATGTAAATTTCTAAAATTCGTGTAAGAACTTCAATTATCACATTCCCAGTGCTTAACAAAACTCTTCAGAAGTAAGCATATACTCATTTCTTTTTTTTGACCTAGATTTAGAAAGAAATTTCTGAATCTAGCCGCAAAAAATACAGCGCAATTCAGCTTGCTCAGGTGGATGTCACTAAGAAAGAACCTTCTTCACACAATGCAACCTATAAGGATGACAAGTGAAGTGTGAGTGTACATCAAACAAAGTGCTTTTGGCGAGTGCTTTGAGCAGTGGGGCCATCACCTTCCTTATGTCTTTTGTTCACGTCATAGCTTCTTTTTAAAAATGCTGCTCACTGTCGTTATATGTCAATCGAAACTTCTTTTATCCCCAGTTTTTCGTGCCCTCAGATATCACTTCACACCAAATTTAAGTCCGTATTATGTATATGCAGAATTTTATGGCAATTTGAAACCACAGACTTCAACAATAATTCCTTTCATTATGATAATCTGCTGGCAGAGAATGGCAATTTGAAATCTTGCTGTTAACCTCAATTGGCCTGACAACTTAATGCAACTTTTTAAAAGCTTAAGGACGATCTGAACAGCTGGCAAGGACGACCGAACAAAAATAAAGAAGCACGCTTGTTTTTTATAACTTGTAGCTTGCCGTTTTTTATGGCACCTCATACAAAGGTCAGTCCTGTTCTCAGGCTTAGCAATATCTTGAACCAAGGAGTTACACAAGTTTACTGTCATAATGTTCTTAATTATAAGGTTATTCGTGACTGAACAGATATTTTATTTCACGACTTGAATGATACAAAAACAAGCGAGAGTGCACACTGCCACATTTTAGTGATCACCACGACAAATGCAACAACCATTAATGGTTATGTGGCCTTTCGGAGTGCATGAAACTATACACTGAAACCTCGATATAATGAACATGGATATAACGAAATATTGGCTATAACGAACTACATGAGGAATAGTTTTGCAATACATACATGTTAGGAATATACCTCTACAACAAATTTTCGGATATAACGAAGTTATTTTCGTGTAAGATGTAACTTTGTTATAATGAGGTTTGAGTTTACAGAGACAGGTTTGCTTATTTAAGTCTGAGCTCGTTAACAACAAAAATGATGGCTTTGCTAATTGTTATCCCAATGTCATGATATTCATATTGCTTATTTTTTTTTTGCCTTACCTCCCCATAGCAGGTAACCTGGTAGTGTCGCTTTGTCACAGGCGCAGGCTCCTTGTGGGAGTGAAGATTGCGAGTTGTGCTGCATCCAAACAAGACATCGCGGTAATCAAATGGTGTGCTTAGAGCGCTAACATTACAGAGCGTGTCTCGCTGCAATCTTTGGTGCTTTAGTTAGCAAAAGCTCACCTTTGCTGCAGAAATAAACTACGAGCTAATTACTACAGTAATTCTGCACAAGGGCAGTGCACAAGTGTAAAGGTGCGACAACGATACCAAAACTCAGTCAGTACATTAAATAATCTGATAGACAACTCAATCTGTGACATAAATGTTGCTGTTATGACAGAACATAGTTTACAATACCCAACAGGCAGCCGACACCAGCCAGCGCTGGTAGTAAATATACAGCACAGTACTCAGTTAAGAAGGAACAGTGAAGAGTGGCCACTATGGCCAGAAGTCAAACCCTTAACCTAACCCTTAACCTGCATAATGCCTTGCCTACTAAACCATCATGCCATTGTAAGTGTTGTTTCATAATGATTCAAGGGAGTTAAGCTATGAAGGCTGCTACATTCAAACCTCATTATAACAAAGTCACATCTGCCACGAAAATACCTTCGTTATATCCGAAAATTCGATATAAACGTTTATTTGTAACATTATAGTTATGACAAGACTATTCTTCATTTACTTCGTTATAACCGATAATTCGTTATATCCGTGTTCGTTATATCGAGGTTTGAGTGTATATTCATCACTCACAAGAAAATCACTAAAACTAAACAAGATATCAACAAATTTTTAGAGAGCAACACTGATAAAATGAATGAGTGCACATAATTGAAGACATGCTCATAGCAATTACTCAATATAACAAAGCCCCGCTACAGTGGTCTAGTGGTTATGGCGCTTGACTGCTGACCCGAAGGTCACGGGATCAAATTCCAGCCGCCGCGGCTGCATTTTCGATGGAGGCGAAAATGATTGAGGCCTGTGTACTTAGATTTAGGTGCATGTTAACGACCCCCAGGTGGTCAAAATTTCCGAAGCCCTCCACTACAGCATCCCTCATAATCATATCGTGGTTTTGCGACGTTAAACCCCAGATATTATCATTCAATCTAACAATGGTATGCCTGTCTTTCATTCAACTTTGTATGATACACCCAACAATGAATCATTTCACGTAAATTAAAACACTCTCATGGTAATGATTCAATATAATGAGGGCATTCTTGTGCTCCGTGCAACTTTCTAATAACAGAACTTCAGTGTAAGAGCAAATAAATTATTGAAAGTGTGAAAAACATCTGCATTAAAAAATAAGATATAACAATGAGAATTTTTACTTACACCACATGCTCAAGTCGTATCAGGTCACCGTTGCGAACCAGCTCGACTGTTTTGTTCTTGGGGTTGGGTTCCTGGTCATACTTCTTGATGATCCAGTTGTTGTTGTCGTCCTTGTGAGAGTAGGTCGTCACCTAATGAGGCGAATAAGACTGCTTTCTACATGTATATTCCTAATGTGCCTGGTGCCAGGACTAAGAAGATTCACATTAAACTCTGAAGTGTGGCTTCGCGGCAGTGCGAACTACCCCTGGATAGGCAGTTTCACAGCATAATAGCTTTAAACTGCAACGAAACCACCATTTAAGGTGAGTTATATCCAATAAAACACACCTGTTCACTCTAGACACCTTGGAATTTCTGAAACTTTAAGTTCACGTTAGAGTGAATCCGAATACTGCAATATTCGTCTAAATATTCGAAGCACTCTAATATTCACACGGCCCTACGTTTATGAAAACTCATTGATACTTGAAAGATTGTGGAAAAAAAAAATGGAGACTGACAGGAAAAGACAACAAACGAGTGCTCGTTTTTGTTGTCTATTTTTTGTCGTGTATGTTTTTCAGGGCCACGGTTTGTCAGGACGTGAAGCCAACAAGCCTGGGCATCCACAGTCATCAATTATGGTGTGCCATCAAGGAATGGAATGAACTATCATCACACTTAGCCACGGACACCTTATATATTTGTGTTTATTTTCTTTATTTCTTTTTCTGTCAAGTCTTTTTCAGTCAGCAGGCTTGGCTCTGTCAACTGCAGCTTCATCTCTGTTTTTGTTACTAACATCATGTTTCATGGTTTGATGTTCAAGTGATTCATGTACACTCAAACCTCATTATAACAAAGTCACATCTGCCACGAAAATAACTTCGTTATAACCGATAATTCGTTATATCCGTCTTCGTTATATCGACGTTTGAGTTATAAGCAATATTTCTTGCTTGTCTCCACTATGAATCTTCATTACCATTACCTTCATGCCCACTATTCTAAATTACATTTCGCATTAAACAATGAAGTTGCCTCTCTAAGCTTTTCCCTTCATTAACTTGTTACTTATGAAATTTAAGATACACTGTGACGGCTTATCTATGCTTACTTGGCCCACCCACTTTGTGTTAGACCCTCTTCACATAGGCCTTTAGAACAGCAGAACAAATAAATATACATAAATTAATTGACTTGCATAGCTGCACCCATCTGCCACTCACCTGCTGCTGCCTTGCTCCCAGCCCTTCGGGATACAGGTGCCAATGCGAGTGGAGATAGGCGCCCCCCGTGCGGTGATTCTTCAGCGTGATCTGAGCGCCATATGCCACCTCTGTAAGTGAAGCGCATGTGTGAACGACACATCCGACTTAAATGTGCATACTATATGAAAAGTTTGCTAGACAACTTGATCGTTACAGTGTTGACTGAACGAAGGCAATGTTGTATTTTTCAGTGTTCTTGAAAGAATGGCTCCTGCGCCGTATTTGAATGCATAGGACTGTATGGCGAGTCAATAGAAGGATTACGTGTAAATCCAAAAAAAAAAGCCCTTTGGTCAAGACCTACCAACAGCTTAGTACCTCTTTAGGAGGTATTGCTTAATTAGTAATTATTTCTTGCTGCTTTCTTTCTTTTCATCACATTATTAATTCATTGTCTTACTTTTTGTTTTTTCATTGTTAATGCAGTCAAATATATTCGTCATACCAAGCTACGGTGTGTGTGTGAAGAGTGTGTGTCTTTGAATATGGACCACCAGAAAAATGACAGAAGACTCGAAGCCTTCTTTGTTTCTTTTGTAGTTGAACAGTCATGATATAATAACAAAATAATTAAAATGGGATAGAACGCCTATTTGCACTTTCTTCTATAGTACAAACATTAAGCAGCCAATCGGATCAGTCGCATGGGTGACGTCACAAAAACAATGGCACGTCTAAAAGCCGGGATGGCTGAAAACTCCGTGAGGTAGCATCACTGGAAACTGTAGATGTAAATTTAAAACCTTCTGATAAATAACATGCTTTACACACAGCACCTAAATTGGTTTGCTAATGATTCAAAAGAACTACCAGCTCAACAAGATTGTAACAAAACCATTAAAAACGTTTGAGGCCCCCCCCCCCCAAAAAAAAAACATGAGAACACTGATAATTTGTTCATAAGATTATACAAAAGCTTGCGAACAATTTCAGTTCTGGAACCAGAAGTAACTAAACTGAAATCCATTTACCTAAACAAGTTGAACATAAAAGAAATAATTTCATAAAAGCTCTTGGAGATCAGGCGAATATGCAGGAAAACGATCGGAAGAGGAATTGCAGCCACAATACTGTTTTAGACAAAACAGACAATTTTTGACGAGGTTTGCTACTTGTAAGCTCTAAACAATTTATTTTTCCCTGTTTTCAAGCTAAACAATCAGGCTTAAGGTTCATGCGAACTTTGCACAGTCGTGCTGCCACAGCGAGGAAAAAATTTTTAGATTATTATTTATTGTGTTCCGTTTTAAACAATACTGTTGTAATAAGACAAAAATGCCGCATTCAAAAGCTCACCATTCCCATCTAAATAATAATTAGCTAAAGGTTACCACTCACCTCTAGGCATGCTAGCCCTGTACAGAGAGTTGCCTTTTAGCCTGGACTGAAACTCGGAACTGAAGAAGCCATCTCCACTGCCACTGCAGCATCAAAGTTTAATAGAGTGTATACAGAGCTTCTGTGATGCTTTTACATGCTAAACACTCTTTTATTGCGCAAGTTCTGGAGAAGATTGAGGCTTAAAGAGATGAAAAATCGTTGAACAGGGAGTGTCGCTGGAGACTCCAGCGACACCGCCTGTTCAAGAATTTTTCATCCTTTACTGCACATCATTTATATATTGTACTCGGAGCAGTGAAGAGCAACATTTTGTCGCCAGCACCCTGACCACCGTGATAAGTAGAATAAATCAACTGCTTCGCCACTGGCACTGTTCAATAAATAACAAGGAGCCTCAGTATTCCATCATACCAAAATGTATTTATTAATAGTGAATTAATAACGGCAACTACTCTGCCACTAGTACGTGGCGGCATGTTACTGGTATGCAATGAGAATATGCTTGAGGATGCAAAAAGAAAATAGTGGTGGCGCTGTCATCTTCACATGTCGCATGGCATTTTTATGTAATTCGCAGGCAGCTGCAGTAAGCAGAAGAGCACTAATACTTAATAGGTAGTAAGTTAGAAACTGTCTAATCAGTAGGGATGGGCGAATAGCAAATTTGAGGTTCGAAGCGAATCCGAAGCGAATAGTGATTTGGTCGAATAATTTCGAATCGAATAGTTCGAATAGTATATAGCGCATATTATTACGAAAAATGAGCGTTTTTGTCATGACCCTTGCACAATATTTTTAAGAATTGGAACTAGGTATGAGCGAATGTCACTTTTTTGGTTTGAAATGAAGTGGAAGCAACCGTGAATAGTATTGAGATTTTAATAGCAGTAGGGTGCAGTTTAGAAGTGGTACAATATGTTACAATTTAAAAATTACTATACTTAGCGCATATAAGCTCATAAACACGATTTAAACTTAAAAAAAAAAAAAAAAAAAATGTGCACTTAGCCTTGAAGTGTGGCTTCGCGGCAATGCAGATTTCTCCTGTGAAGGTGGTTTCACGGTACAGCAACCTGATGCTGCTGTGAAACCACCTTTACAGGGGGTTATGTGCGGTCAAACATACATATATTCGTTCATTTCGAATACTTCGAAATTTCGAATAATATAAATTTGTATCGAAGCGAATTCGAATACTGTAATATTCGTTCGAATATTCGAAACACCCGAATATTCGCCCATCCCTACTAATCAGACGTTTTGCAAACTGATTTATAAATTTCTAATCGAAATGGTCTGCCCAACTTTGTTGCTTTGGAAGTTGGTTAATTAATCTTGTCTAATTAAGCAATTAAGCAGAACACAAGACATAGTATGACTTACTCCATGCAATAGTCCAACTTGTATTTGGCCACGTCATCACTGAGCGTGTCGGCACATTTTTAAACTCTGGCTAAAGATAGCTGGGGCACCCTGTGTATGTAGTTTTTTGTGTAACTTTAGTATATATAATTCGCACATTCACACCTACCTCTTGTATAGCACATGCAGGTGCACGTAGAAGTACAGCATGTACAGGCACATGGGAAGCGCAATCAGACACAGGGCCCTGCTCACAAAATGCTTTCCCACCAGAACCTGCGTAAAAAAGAGGCAGGAGAAAGTGCTTCATTCAGCGACAAAACAACACACTTAATCTTAACTATAAGAAGGTACAGTACTTTCGGATTGAGACACGAAAATCTAGAGCTAAATAATGTACTACATGCTTTCGTTTCCAGCGTCTAAGAGTTCGTGTCATACTGGCGTAATTTTGACTTGCACGCTTAACTCAGAGCCAACCTTACCATTAACGGGCCGATATGCAGCGACAAGGTGTGGCTGTCACGAGCAAGTGCTCCTAGCAGTCGTTATACTAAAAAAAACACAAAAAACTATGCCTCGCCTCAATTCGTGAGTACTGTATGCCAGAGTGATAACCAAAGACAGGTTTGTTGAAAACGCAAAACAAAGTGAGCAATCATAATTTTTAACTTATTATAATTTATCTACGCATACTGTCAACACCAACAAGAACCACGAAAAACATGCAAAGAGTCGATGATGTAGGTAATGTATTCAAAGACGACGACTGTATTGCGTGGTTGAAAAAGGTGCAGCTGTTCAATCAGCATGAAGAGAAATTTTGCTAAACTTGTTATTTCTGGCACAATGCTTCAAACATGAAGAAAGGACAGAGCAAAAAAGACAGAGGAGCGCCCTCTGAGGTTGGCACTCCTCTGTCTTTTTTCTCTGTCCTTTCTTCACGTTTCCAGCATTGTGCCAGAAACAACATGGTTAGCAAACTTAGGCACCAACTTGCCCAGCAACAGGTTCTTTGAATGAACAGAAGAAAGGCTTTTAACTACTAATACTGACTGTATCACACAAGCCATAACGCGCTCAAAGACTATAAGACGGAGCTGGGAAAACATTTCAAGACAGAAGGCGCCCAATTTCAGGCTGCAAGGTGTGCAATGTACAATTATTCTTGCAATAAATACATAACACAGTTATTCTTGACTAAGCTCTCATCTATGGTGCACATTGAAGAAGCACTCCAAAGTGGTGCGATCAGGCTTACTGTGGTGCAATGTTTCGACAGCACCAAAAAGTTACCAAGCAAAAGTAAGATCATGGCATACTAGCATAGCATTAAATGTCAGATATCAAATGAATGGAGTGCACCTACCAAAAAGGTTCAAGTAAATGTTAGGTACGAACTCACTACTGTACCAGATGGGATGTCAAATGTTTTTTTTATGAGATATAACATTTCACAACAGCATTATAACAAAGACTAAAAAAAGGAATATCACTCAGTTTTCGATAGCATACGTAATGAGTACTTTTTGCAATTGCTTGCATGCTTTGGACTTGAGCAAGTCATCAAGCTCATCAATGAACTCAAGATGAACACAATAATTAGTGTTTTTAAATCTCTGCATCCTCTAAGAACAAGATAGCAGGGCATTATTGTCAGAGTCTTCACTATGACCCGGCACTCTTGTAATACACTTTCTTTTAATATAGTCTCAAATTAGCATTAATTAGCTTAATGAATGAACAATGCCATGATTTGTTTTAAATGTAGCACACTCTTGGCTATGCTCTTTGATACCAGTCACAGCTTAACAGCTGCGGCCAGGGCATGGAGAAAGAAGTACTTGAAGAAGAGAATCTAGGCTGCTGAAGCGCATGAGGGCGGTGCGATAGTGTCACAGACGAAATGCGGTTTTTCGCCGCAGCACGACAGATGATGCTTTCGGCGTGTTGCCATCGTATACATGTTCTTCTATGGATGCGACGCATAAAAAACGCAAATACCGTCTCGTACATTGTAAACTTTCCCAGATTTCCGTCTGTGGCATCAATAACAAAAGGTGACAGACATTTTAGCTGCAGTTATTAACAGATACTACCATAATTATAGGCTGTAGAGCGGTTGAAATGAGCTAGTATTAGTGGTCCCGGAGCAAGCGACGTCTGCCACATCCACAGGTCCCTTGCTCCCATGTTGTGCGCATGTGTGCATAGGTGGCCTTGGGAGGGAAAGCTTTCACAGTCTGCAGGGCTTTCTGTCTCTCTTTAGTGCTCTCACAGGCCTCCGCTTTGCGCTGGTAGTGCTGGCTTCTCGCTCTTTGCGCGCGCTTTTCACGCCTCAACAAAGGCAAGCGCTTTCCAGGATTTTCATCTGTGCTTCTGTATGATGGGGCGCAAATGTGTTGAGCAGAACTGTTACTGTGGCTACGCATCTTTCAAGGAGAAGGTAATTGCATGCAAAGTTCCAAGTGACCCAGTGATTTTCAAAGTGTATATGCTCACGCAATACCAAGAAAAGATCAAGAGCTCACAACTCCTGACTACGTTTGTGAGAAGCACTTATCAAAGAGTGACATAGACAGATAGTTTTATTATGGCGAGCTTGAAAGCTGACCCAATAGATGCAGGTATAGGCAAAGTGCATTAGATGCACTTCGTTTTTTAGCAGCGTCCTAAGGACCATTAAACACCTGAAGTGACACTATCACAGGAACTAGTGGTTCCCAGCAGTGGCAATTCATCAAAGATATGAAGAGAAAGCAGTAATAAGAAGAACCTAAATACGAAATGATGGCATGTAGAAGTCCCATCATTCATTGGGACAAATAATGTCTAAGCTACCGAGTTCACATTATAAAAGAATGATAGTTCTCGCGTTCTACAAAATCTTTCACGCAGGTGATTTTGCTGCATGTGATGCCTCTTTTCTCGTTAATTTACCCAATGTGCAGCCAGCGAGGAGGGCCAAGATCAGAGTTGCCAGTTCCGCTTATAATAAGTGGAATTCGGCTTCTTTTTTCATGGAGTCGCTTGTAGAATTTTCCAGTCGCTTGTCGCGTTTTCTTGGGCTTATCCACGTTTTTCCTGCAAATATAGTTATTTTACTGCTCCTCACATTCACTCATAGAGCTTGTCGATGACTTTGTGTTAGAGCTGTGTGAATAGCAAAATTTTGGGTGCGAAGGGAATTCGAATATTGAAGTTTGATTGCGAATCGAATCAAATATTTTTCGAATATTTCTAGAATATTTTTTAATACTTCGAAGCGAAATTGCAGAAAAAAAGGTTAGAGAGGATTCCTAAGCATATTCTCATGAGATAGCAACATGAAAGTGTTTCTTTTCACAAGGTTGATGAAGCATTGGCGGGGTGGTGTTTCATGTCTTTCTTATCAAGAGTGAGGCAATGTAGAGGCCGAATTTTATTTATGTACATGACTTGGTGCAACCAAAGTGTTGCCGACAACAGTTTACACGTGATAGGCAAAGATGCCATTTCTTCAGCCTCTCCTCCTCTTTCAACTTCTGTGGAAGCCCAACTGATGTGGCGGACAAGGGTGTGCTCCCTTCAAGTCCGGAGTTCCAAATCTGCCTCGTAGACGTCGATATATAAGAACGTCTGAAATTTTGGATGCTAAAAAGCTTTGGCTTCCGATTTTTCGGACTTCCTGCCCAAATTTCAGGTCCAAAACAGCATTAATTGAGCCCCTACCTCTACCACATCTTTCATCTCCATGTTGGAACCAGCGTTTTCTTGAGTTAGTACATTTGCGACCGTAGCAGAGCTTGAAAGGCAGCTTTGCCGCAATACCGTGGTGTGATGAGGTGAAGCATATTGAAAATCTAGGGACCACTTCCAATCGGACGTTGATTGTCTCTTGGCAAAGTTCGACCGTAACGGAGCTTGAAAGGCAGCTTTCTGCAATACCAAGGTGTGATGAGGTGAAGCATACTGAAAATCTAGGGAGCACTTCCAATCGGACGTTGACTGTGTCTTGGCAAAGTTCGACCGTAACGAAGCTTGAAAGGCCGCTTTGCCGCAATACGAGGGTGTAATGAGGTGAAGCATATTAAAAATCTGAAGGGGTCCTTTCAATCGGACGTTGACTGTATTCGTTTTTGGGAAGTTCAAATACTTTGAATAGTAAAATTCCAATGCGAATCGAATCGAATAGCAAACACTATTCGAAAAATATTCGAAATTTCGAATATTCGCACACCGCTACTTTGTGTAGCTGAGTGTTGTAATCAAACATACGCTGGAGTATTTAACAAACAATATTCATGCACTGGCGAACGTGCACTGAGAAGAGTGGAGACTACCCTGAGACTATGTTAAAAAGTAAACATGTGCTTTCTCTCATAGTTGCGCATGTGTCTGCTGTACCAAATAATTAAAGTTATCTTTTTACCTTCTCTTTGTACTTGAGTGACTTCTTATTGTAATTAAAGAATATTTTGAAGAATGAGAAAACTTATTAAACTTTTGCTTCTTTTGGGCTTCTCTGCAAAAGTCTAGCCCCTTTTTTGGGCTTCTTTTGGGATGATTATTTGCTTGTTAGCTCAGCAGCATCTCGCAACTCTACCCAAAATACATACCCATTTGCGCGTAAAGTACAAGCGGTGAATCGGTACCGAATGGTCTTGAACTGACTAGCTTCATCAGAGAGCACGACTCCCACAACAAAGGGCGCGTCAGTGCTGTGCCCGATTCCGTGACTTTATTGGGACACTTGAGCGAGCGGCGTTTTGCCTCCTCAAGAATTCTTGCTGCATGGGCCAGGGGGCAGTAACAATAAAAGGGGCGGGGGGGGGCACGAGCAGCCACCCCCCTTTGCAATATTTTTGCCATTGCCCCAAGAGCAGGCAATGTCAAAACACAACGCATTCACAACAGATGACTGCAACGTTCAGTTGTACAGAGGCAAAAGTTTGTTTTGCTCCAGTTAGCACAAGGTCTCACATTCTTAATCTTGTCATACCCGTGTCAAATTAGTGTTATTGATGATCACAGTTTTAATCTGCACTTAGATTTTCGAGTGCAACCGAAGCATTAGGTTTCAGAGAGAGCAGCCGCAGGAAAGTTGAGCGAGTTTGAGAATTCAGTGCAGTGGTCAGTCAAACTGCAATGAGTTCAATCTGTCATTGGCCCATGCATGCTCAAAAGTATGAACAGCCGCAACACTGCCACATGATTATATGAGTGACTCACTTGTAAGTAAACTAAAAGTAGCTTTTCTAGCTAATAGCAACACCGAATGTTATGCAACTCTCTAATACAAATAGTTCGTACCAAAGGGATGAAAAAAAAAAGAAAATGTTTACCAGAGGCTTTTCTAAGTCTCCGAGGAGCTCCCACAGGTCGTAGACTGTGTAGAAACCAACAAGAAGAACCACGAAGAGGCCAACAAACTTGACACTGGTTGAAAAAAAAAGGATGAAACACATGAACATTATTTTATTTACTTATTTATTTATAGATACGGCAATCTCAAAGAGATTATAGCCGGTGTGAACAAAAGAACATAGATTGCTAAAAAAAGGCATGGACATGTATACACAGAAAATACATGAAGTGGAAAACAAAGAAAGTAAAGTGATAAAACTAACAAAAAGACACAATCGGATTAAGAAGTGAAAAGCCCACGTAAAATGCAAAATACTGGAACAAGCCAAACAACCATTACGAGAAATTCACTTTAGCGAAACGCATAACACTTTCAACCTCCATCAACCATCCTCCAGGATTTGCATTAAAGCTTTTTACCCCCTGAGGATGCGTCCAGCAAGTCCACAAATTTCACACACCCACTGCTGTCAACTAGCTGAGGTTACCTTCTATGCGCTGTAAAAAAAACTTATGGCAGCTCCACTTCTGTGAATCCAGAGGAAGTGCGCAGCACGGGCACCCAGCGATTCCCATTCGTAGAGTTCCCACTACTCCGTTTACCAAAGCATCGATGACGCCAATGTTTGAGGTAAGCATGTAGGGTTTACCTGGCACAAGTAAAATTTTGTTAGGGAGATTCGCGAATTCAGTGTGCGACATGCGCGCTACTTTTTGCTGCGCTTTATCAAGTTCCTGCTTGTTACAGCAGTTGAGATACGTGTCATCTGCAGCGAGTTCCATCGGGTTGTTTCCCCTTCAGATGTAGCAACACAGCACCGGAGAAGAGTAGGGCGAGAGGCATTCGCTCGCTCGGCAAGGCAGTGGCGCCCTCTCTAGCGCGGCCCCGGAGTCAGCCGCAGGTTTCCGAAACATTATTAACGATTTTTAGTTAATTATTACGATTAATTGTTAGTTATTGCTGTTAATTATATTATTTTATACCTCATTCATTAATTTTAACCCAGTTTCGAGCACTGCTAGCCTTGTTATGGCCTGTATTGAGCGCTGTACTGTGAGTGTGATCACGCCAAATGAGATGCACGGACGGACGACAAGCCGGGCCTCTAAAGTGCTCCGCACTTAGAAAAAACTAAAAAAAAAGCAATTAAAGAGGCAGATTCTGAGTCCTTTGAGAGAAAACGGCCATAGAAAAGCCAGTGCATGACAGTCACATACTGAAACGCTCATCATCTGATCTGATTTGAAGAGCAGCAACAGTGAAAAATGACTGAACAAAAATGCACCCACCTTATCGCACAGGACAGGAAAACGCCAGACACCAGAAGCCAGGTCCACCACATTTTTGAAAACGGCCTGGAAAGATGACAATGAGAATGATCTAAAGCTAGCTCTCTCAAAACAAAAGAAGTGATGAGAAATTTTCAAAAGGAGAACATCGCTGGTGTCAACCAACTCCACAATCAAGCGATTTCCACCACCGTCATCTCTATTTAAAAATTTTATTCCAAGATTCTTATTTCGAAGTTTTTGACAGTGTGAAATGGCATCTTCATTTGATCACGTCGGCTAAGAGCCATCACCAACACTGGCACGACGATCAATGGCAACAAGTAGTTATTGACCATCTTGTTTTTATTGCGATAGCAATTATATGGACAGTCTCGGCTGAATTTTGCCGTCGCCGTCGCCGCCGTCATGCACCGTATAAGTATGTATATATATATATAAAAGCCCCAAAGAAAAATAATTCAGGAAAATGCTTTCGAAGCGCGGAATCGAACCAGGGACTTCTTGCTCCGCAGCGAGTGGCGCTAGGCACTACGCCACGAAACGCAGATCCTCCACGTAGCTAACGGCGAGCGTTATATACACACCCTTTAGCGCTAGACGGACTCGGAGACGGTGGGCGTTTATAAGCGTTTCTTCATTACCAGCGAGATGGTGCGAGGAGCGCGTCGGCGAGCTCGCTCGCTTCTTCTTATGTTTGCGCAGGGAGAGCCTTGCCCTTCCGCTGTCTGCTCGCGCGGTTTTCTCGTGCTGAAGGGAAGAGGGATGTTTCACGCTTTCACCGTGATGTCCGCGCTCGTGTTACGGAGTGTACGAAAGTCACTCGAGCTCAAGGGACGCCGCAAAACGAACAAACAGAAGATGAGCGCGAACTATCAAGTGTCACAGCTCGACACTTGAAGCATGCTAGTTTCCTTCGCTGCTTAGGCCGCCTTTGCAACAGGAGCGCTGTTCAAACTGAGAGTATCCATTGGCGAGCCTCACTTCGTATAGCATTAGTTTCTTGCTATCGCATTCATTGCTTCGCCCTTCCGGCGAAACTGTGACTTTTTTTTTTTACCAATGACTTGAAAATTAAATTCATGCTTTACTTACTGCCCATTAAACATGAAGGAGTATTAGAAAAAAAGCCGCAAAAAATGGCTCGAGAACCTTCTACCCTTCATTAGGCAGCTTTACTCTAATATGCGCGTGAACACCTCGGGAAGAAAATGCATTTTTCATTTGAATGAGCTGCATTTTTTCTATAAATTGTTTGGAGCACATTTCTCGTTTGTTTTCGTTCTTAGACACACTGCATGATTTGTCGAGGTCAGTTCCAGATGGCTATTGGCTTGTTCACCTGACTTAATTAACACCTCTTTTTTATTCAGAATGCTGCTTCACTGGCTTCACCTAACACACATTTCTTCATTGTCTAAAAAAAAAGCCAACAGTATCAGCCAGCGGTACACTCGGACACAAGCGTGTCAAAATATGCACAGGTGACATACACATTCATTCAAGAGAAGTAAGCAGCTGCCCGTGGGAACCTTTCCAAGCCACCTGAAGTTTGCCACTTGTGTGAAAGCTCCTTATAATGGCATAATACACATAATCTAATCTAACTTTGTATGTCAAGGTCAATAACATCGACAATTATACCTGTAAAAAACTTGATAGGGGACAAAAACCAAAAGTGATGGTTAAAAGTACCTCATCTAGTACTATCTTTTACAATGTTCTCGCAACATCTGTATAAAGCATTTCATTCAACATTGTTATTTATGCTTCTTGCTGTTTCATATGAGTGTATACCCTGCACTGTTGCCATGTATAATCAGTCTAATTAGCGCATATGTATATAATCTGTGTGACTTGGCCAGTTATTGTGATAATTTTACTATGTGTTGTGTCGCCACTACCACCTTTGCCTGATGTACTATATGGGGGGGGTGAGGACATGCCCAAGCAGTTAGTCGCTTCTTTTTAGAGCTGTGCGAATAGCAAAATTTTGGGTGCAAAGCAAATTCGAATAGTGAAGTGTGAGTGCAAATCGAATCGAATATTTTTCGAATATTTCTTGAATATTTCTCGAATATTTTTCTAATACTTCGAAGTGAAATTTCAGTTAGAGAGGATTCCTAATCATATTTTTATGAGATAGCAACATGAAAGTGTTTCTTTTTGCTTGGTTGATGAAGCACTTGCGGGGTGGTGTTTTATAGTTGTCTTATCAAGAATGAGGCAATGTAGAGACTGAATTGTATTTATGTACATGATTTGGTGCAACCAGAGTGTTGCCGACAACACTTTACACGTGATAGGCAAAGATGCCATTTCCGTACCTGCCAAGTTTGGAGAGACGGAATCCGGGAGATCTACTCAAGGGGGGGGGGGTGTACTGCGATAGCAATTATACGGACACTGTCAGCGGGATTTTGCGGTCACCGCTGATCTGTACCGACTGCAAACCGATAACATCGCTTACGCATCGTCTGTTTCACGTGCGAGTAGCGAGTAAAAGCGCGCTAGCGCTAGGGACGAACGCAGTTGAAGCAGAGGTGAAATGACCCGACCGTCACCGTCGCGCGAAGGGTACATGCGATAACATCACTCCGCGTGCGAGGCCTGTCGTCGCTTGCTTACCAGTTATTTCGTCGGGCAAGGGACCATAAGGGGCGCCGTTGAGACGGGGACGGTCGCGAGCGCTGGTGAACGTGCTATCTCGACACTGTAGAGTCCGATGTCTGTCGAGTCGACAGACATCGGTAACGGCTATTCTTTTAAGTGCTGGGCTCTCCACTTAAAGCAGTAGTGACACAAAATTTTGAAGGCGACATAAGGTGAGATAAAAAAAAAGTCACAGTTTCACCGCAAGGGCGAAGCAATGAATGCGATAGCAACAAATTGTAATGTTACACGAAGTGAGGCTGGCAGCTAACTGTTTTGCATCCAGTCTCGCGTAATTACAAAACGCTGGTGTAGGAGAATACGGCCGCTCCAGGGAGAGATGCTCCCCGCAAAGTAACTTCGTGTTGAGAGCGCACCACGTAGAAGGGTATACGAGCCGCACGCTGTGATGGCTTTCGAGATAGCGCGCGCGCCAGCGATCGCCACCGCGCCCTTAGATTGAAAGTTCAAAGTTGCTCCTCGCGCGACGCGACACCCCCCCCCTCCCCTAGCGTCTTCGCGTCTTTTTAAGGCTCGTTAAAGACGGGCGGGGCCTTTCCTGTCTGCTTCGACGGCAGGCCTTCCGAGCGGGGTGATGTTAGCGCATGCACCCTCCGAGCGATGGGCCGTCTTGTTTGAACGCTGCTTCGGCTGCGTTCGTCGCCCCCGCTCGCGCGCCTTTACGCGCGGTAGAACATACAATGGGCGGGGGGATCTTATCAATTTGGACTTCAGACCGGAAGGACATGACGGCGACGGCAACAACCCGTCGAGACTGTCCATGTAATTGCTATCGTAATAAAAAGAAGAAGAATCCTTTCTACTACGTGGCCAGACAAAGCACTGGACGCGCGGGGCAAAACTCGATTTCCGGGAGATTTTCCTATGACCCGTACAACCGGGAGAAACGTTCAAAATGCGGTAGTCTCCCGGGTAATCCGGGAGACTTGGCAGGTATGCATTTCCTCAGCCTCTCCTTTTCTTTCAACTTCTGTGCAAGCCCAACTGATGTGGCGGACAAGGGTGTGCTCCCTTCAAGTCCGGAGTTCCATGCCTCGTAGACGTCGATATATAAGAACATTTGAAATTTTGGATGCTAAAAAAGCTTCGGCTTCCGATTTTTCGAACTTCCTGCCCAAATTTCAGGTCCGAAACAGGATTAATTGAGCCCCAACGTCTGCCACATCTTTCATCTCCATGTTGGAACCAGTGTTTTCTTGAGTTAATACACTTGCGACCGTAGCAGAGCTTGAAAGGCTGCTTTGCCGCAATACCGGGGTGTGATGAGGTCAAGCGTATTGAAAATCAAGGGACCACTTAATCGGACGTTGACTGTGTTTTGGCAAAGTTCGGTCGTAACGGAGCTTGAAAGGCAGCTTTGCCGCAATACTGGGGTGTGATGAGGTGAAGCATATTGAAAATCAAGGGACCACTTCCAATCGGACGTTGACTGTCTTGGCAAAGTTCGACCGGAACGGAACTTGAAAGACAGCTTTGCCGCAATGCCGAGTTGTGATGAGGTGAAGCATATTGAAAATCTGAAGGGGTCACTTTCAATCGGACGTTGACTGTATTTGCTTTTGGGAAGTTCGAATAGTTCGAATAGTAAAATTCCAGTACGAATCGAATCGAATAGCAAACCCTATTCGAAAAATATTCGAAATTTCGAATATTCGCACACCCCTACTTTTTTTTCTAACTCCCTCCATCAACACTGTACTGTATTGATCTAGAAATAAATTATTCTTATTTTTATTATTATTATTATTATTATAACAACAACTGTGATAACAGGCAACCACACCTGTTCTCCTGTGCCTTGAAAACAACGATGCTCATGAAGGCACCAACAATAAAAAACATGAGGATGGGATCCAGGAGAATGTACTGCGACAGCGTCACCAGTCCAACGTCTGCAAATGCAAAGAAAAGATTAGCAACATTTACGGCAAGCTCTTGCACTGCGTACCAAGCACATAACTAAGACATTGAGCAAGAGCTGTCACAGCATGACTCAAATGAAAGAAAGAAGGCTCTAGTAACAAAGAGAAGTCCTTAATAGTTCATGCCGGGAGCTCCACTGGAGGCAGTGATATTGGCTGTTTTGGTCACAAGGTATTCATGGAGCATGCCCACTGGTTAAAAGCCAATCTGGCTCACTTCAGTTCAAACAAGTTTAGGATATGACTCATTTTTTATTCAAAACTAAACTGCTGTGGAGGCGTTTGAATTAGCAATTGATCAATTTCGAACAGAAATGTTTTTCACGTGAAAGAAACCTAGGTGTGCTTCATGGTGCCATCAAATTTAGCCCAATTTCGGTTTCTTAATCTGGCTCATTTTGAAAAAAAGAAAGCTCCTCAAGTACACAGATGAGCATACAAGAGCAATTCACAACACGTTACTTGTACACTGTGCCATTCAGCCACATAGTACTGCTTGAGCTTGTGCTGAATGCAGAAATCGCCACACAGATAGAGCAAGAACATCTGATCTCAGAGACTTCGATGGCATTCAAGTGAATAAGACTCTCAAAAGTGCTCACCAAAGATGACCAATGATGAGGCTAGGACGGCAGCAGGCAGGGAATGTGAGAGCTCCCACACAATCACAAAGCAGAAGGGAGGAACCATGCTCCCCAGCAAGGCACAGAACTGGTGTGGAAGAATCAGGTGCCCATCACATTACCATGTTATAGAAACTAGCGAATGACAAACACCAAGCATTCATGATAGACACCGCTTGCTGCACAGTATCAGCCAAGAAGTTTTCACTATGTTTTCCTTTTCAGGCCTTACAGTCAAAAGCATATGACAGATGCAGGGTACACTATACACAGTTAAGCAAATGAAATGGAATAAGGAAAGCCTGCAGCAGCCTGCAGAAAAATAAAGGTTGCCAAGAGTTGCTGAGATACCTAAGAAATGAAGCAATGATACACACAAACAGCTGAGTGGTAGTTTGCAGTGAAATATCAGCGTAAACTTTGCAATATAAATATATTAGAAAGCAGGCGCGTAGGCAAGGGGGGGAGCCTGGGGGGGCCCGGCCCCCCCCCCCGAAATTCGTCCGGCCTTCGATATTCCCGGGCAACTTTTGTTTTATTTTTGCCATGGAAAGGCTTTCTTTCGAAAAATTAGGCCTTGGGCCCCCCCCCCCCCGAAAAAAAATCTTGGCTACGTGCCTGTTAGAAAGGTGATCTCAACTGGTTTATAGGGGCGTTTGGACAGAATTTCACTTCCAGCTGCAATATAACATTTGCAAAGGAGACACCCTGCTGCAACAACCTGATAAAGAATCAGAGAGAGGTACTCACGATGCGCATTCCCGCGTAGTTGTGGTCCTCGTACTTGTCTCCTGGCTTCCCAAAAGGAAACGTCCCATTGTACCCAGTCAGCTTGCCGGCAAGCGCAATGAGCATCTAGAAATGTCAAAAATTTCACAAACATTGTTATTTCAGCCATTTGACCCCTCCTCCATACTTCCATGCTGCAGATTCAAAAGGATGGCCATAGTGTAAGATGTGAAATTGGCACACACAAAAAAACGTGGCAATCCAGGTGAGAACTCATTCCTCAAAAACTCTGGCATTTCACGTGCCGAAAACATGACATCATTATGCGGCAGCCGTAGCGGGGGACAGCGAATTCGTTTTGACCACCTAGGCCTCTTCAACATGCACCTAAATCTAAGTAAATGGGTATTTTGCCATTTACACTTCCACTGAAACAACAATGGAGTCGCTCACTCTTCTGAATGGTTCTAACATCACAGGTAATCTTATGAATCTAGAAAGACTCATTCCTGAGGGCTGGAGCAAACATTTCAGTTGCACCGGCCACGTGAGCTGGGTGTGGTTATGATCAAGTCTCAAATCACCACCAGTTTTGACATGCTCCAATTCTTGGATTTGGCTTTTGCCAAACACCAAAGCTGGTAACCCAACACGTGGTAACACCAACACGTGGTAACCATCACTGACACGGAGACTGTCAGCGTCGATGGGCAGTCAAAGTTTCAACACCCTACCAGCTGCGGTGGTTTAGTGGTTATGGTGTTCGACTGTTGACCCGAAGGCCGCAGAATTGAATCGTGGTCGTGGCGGCCACCACATTTTGATGAAGGCAAAATGCTAGAAGCCCGTGTGCTTAGATTTAGGTGCACATTTAGGAACTACAGATGATCAAAACTTCCAGAGCCCTCCACTACAGCGTCTCTCATAATCATATCGTAGTTGCAGAACATAAAACCAGAGCAATTATTATTATTATCATTATTATATTAGTTTTAATGCCTCGACATGCTACTATACTCACCCAGCACATTAACTGGAAGTTGAGGCTTCACATCCACATTAAACTTAGGTCTCCATTACTATCAGGGGCGTAGCCAGGGCGGGGTTGGGGGGGTTCAACCCCTCCCCGAAATTTATCAGTTTTGCTTGCGTATATATATATACACGCGCACATACAAATGCACACACGAACATACATAAAGTGTGGTTGAACACCCCCCCCCCCCGGAAAAAATTTTCTGGCTACGCCCCTGATTACTATATGTGCTACGTGGCAGGCTGACATTAATAAAATACAGAAAATCGAGTGAGTATATAGGAATTCACGACACGAAAATGCACGTGCACAAAGCATGAAAATAAGAACAAACAATTAAAACATTGTTGTCCTTTTCATGCAGCAAGTCAAATTTCAGTGAATGGACGCAAAAAATAGCATGACCACAATTCAGCACTTCAGGATGAATGCTGAAAATAGAGATTGCCCAACTGCAGCTGTCTGTTTCATGCAAATCCCCTATGGGGAGCATTAGCTTGGCCATTTACGAACTACACTTCATGAAATACACAGTCGTTGGAGAAGTCAAAGGCACTGTCTATGCTGAAAGTGGCATCTAGTGATAAGGACAGTTTATCCAAGCATTATGATGACTTATGAATGTTTCCATGTTTCAACAGTGTCGTCATCAGAGAGAAATTTAAGAAATAGATAAGACAGTGTGCTAATGATTATTTGCACCAAAACTCATAAAACCAGCAAAGTGTAGCATAAACAGTCAGTGCAGTAATAGCTAGATCGGTGTCCTCTCTGGTTAATTTCTACATCATAAGTTGGTGCTACTACATCACAGCTGCTCACGTCAATATTCCAGTAACCATATGGCTTTCTAACGTTATACTATAAACGAACACCTACCTTGCCCAAGGGAGGGTGAACGTCAAAGAAGAACGTCCGATTGATGTACCAGCTGCCCATCTTGCCAAAGTGGGTTTCATCCCAACTGTAATGAGACAAAACAAATTAACTGCTTTTCTTGATAACACCGATTTCAGTTCTTCAACAGCACTGCATATTAGTATGTCACACGAAAGGATAAAGCATCCATCAAATAATTCATTTCGTAGGTTCTGCACACAAGACTTCGGTCAAAGCTGCATATACAATTGACAATAAATGCAAGAAAACGCCTTTCAAATCTCTGACCGCACACAGCTAAAGGAACGTCAGGTTTTTCTGTTCAAATGTGTGCCAGCAATTTCGGCGTATGGAAATGGAAACCGACGCTGCAAGATCTCAAATCAAACGCAAGTGACAGCTTCGCGCGTGTCAGTTTTTCTGGCCGACCGGGCGCTACAAGCAGGCCCGAGTTGTTTTAGAAAGAACGTTGCACAGCCTAGAGAAGCGCTGCTTGTTGGCCTGATCATAACGCTCACAATATGCGAAACTACAGGCAGCGCTCACCAAACATGGTCGGGTTCGGTGATCTTGTAGAGGCGCGTGCCCAGGGAGAGCAACACGATCACGAGAAAGACAGTTCTGAGGTGGTCGCGTGCTAGGTCGTCGAAGTATCCCGCAGCAGACTTTCGACGGTCGCCGTCGGGCTCTGTGGACAGGGCGTCAGCCTTTTTCTTAGCCGTCTTGGCCGTCATAGTAGTGCGTCCTACGTTGGCATGCCGCGCCGATGTGCTCTTCAGGTCATGACGGTGAGCGCTTCGCAAAGGCGACAACGCGGCGTCCACACGCACCGGGAAAAAAGAAGCGGTGGTGAGAAATAAAAATCATGAATTCAGCAGCCGAGGCACCCGCAGACCGGTTTCACGTGTGCTACGGCCAACGGTACGAAGAGTGGCGAGTGAAAAGCGGCAGTTTAGGTTTGTGGAAGCAGCCATCTTTGTTCCGAGCATCGCCGGTGCCGCCATCTCTCGTGAAGCAACGAAGTTGCAATTCCCGCCGTTTCTTTCCGGTGCGGGAAAATAAACAGCTGTTCCGAGCTCAAGATACTGCGCGTGGTGATAAGCTGTGAGCTTTAAAAGGCAGTTTCCAAGTTTACGGGCCTCAGCATCAAGCACAATGGCTGCTTTGAAGGTGCGTCGCTTCTTCATATAAGTTTCCATCAACACGAGTTTTGATGTCAACATCCTAAATCTGAGTTTGTCGACTAGTCAAATAAGTTTGCCGTGGGCTAAACTACAGTGTGATAAGTTATGTTCTCGCGTTTTCGGGGATGACCGTACACATACACAGAGCCTAAAGGCCTCCGGGCCCATGAGTAAGGCGGCGAGGCACGCAGAACATCCTATCTTTTACTCCAAGACTCAGAATCAGCTTGGAGAGGGGGGGCGGGGAAGAGCTGTCGGACTGCTTTTCTTGGCAGGAGCTGTTAAGCAAAAGAAGCCCGAGGCTGTTTCAGCAGCCGGACGGATCGGTTTTCTCCTCTTGATTAGCGCTGCTCGCGTCCAACGCTTTCTCCTCTCCAAACCCGGTACACGTCGGCGCCGAGCAAGCGGAGAAAACAGTCGTGAATTTGTGCGCGCTCGGCTTAGTACGGCGATGACTTCAAAGGTCTGCAGCTCACTTCCTTCATTTTGTGAAACGTGCCATCATTCTTTAAGCATGTCGCGATTTTTATGCCAAGCGTGAAGCCAGACCTTTGGGAGTGAGCATATCGGTATGTCGGTTCATATCTGCGACTGTTCATGTTCTCTTTTCAGCCTGTCCTCTACTCCTACTTCAGGAGCTCGTGTGCCTACAGAGTTCGCATCGGTATGTGCTGCTTTCATATTCAATAGCTAGCATTTGGGTAGTGTACAATTGATGTTCAGTGCAGTGACATTTTCTGCATGCTGAATACAACGATCAGTTCTTCATCCTTTCTGAACCCCCTTTAATTTCCAGCCCTAGCTTGGAAAAACATCGACTACGAGTACAAAGCTGTGAACCTTATCAAGGATGGCGGCGAACAGGTGAGCGTGTGTGGCTTATATTATCTGTGCTTGACCCTACAACATGGTTTCGATGTGCAGAAAAATCTCCAGGTGGTTTTATTCTCATGTCCCGATATCGAAGGAAGCGTTCAACCGTTCAATTATCAGCGACACGTTCAGCAGCACATGCATACATATATCTGCTCAAGTGTAGACTGTTTTGCAGCATGCTGCGAGAAAAGAAAAGGAATAAAGTGGACAATTCTCTATCTGTTCAAACATGCTCATCACGACTACTATTAAAAATTAAGTTCAGTTGCTTTGTTAGTTGGTATTACATGATGAACAGATCGAACGCGCGCAGAGCACTGGTAAAGCTAGATTTACAAGGTGTAGCTCTGGGGCACAAAAAGTGTTGGTCTTTTCTAAGCTTGTAAACAGTTGGCAAACAATTAAAAAAATGCAGGGAAAGAAGAGGTGGGAGTGGTAGCACCAAGTCGAAGTGGCCCCATTAGTTAATCCATGCCATCAACAATCAGATAGTGTGTACTCATCAGTAAGGTTTACATTTTGTTGATAAAAAATGCATTGTATTGCAGTCTAATGGGTACCATATACTCGGTACTATTACATAGTCTTGACAATTTTCCCTACAAATGAACGGATGGAACACAAGCCAATGCATGACTTCGCATTGAAAATTTTGAACAGAAATGTTGCCACTAATTTCTGCTGAATACAAGTGAGTGAACACAACCCTGAAAGGATGCCCAATGATTATATAAAGTGATTTACCGCTTACCCTTTAAGACGAGAGATACGATACAGAGCACTATTCGCATGCATATTATAATTATCACAGTGAATATGCAGCAAATATCATCTTAGAACAATCATGTTTTTGCTTTTTTTTCTTAGCACTTCCTTCTTTCCTTTCTCCAGACTTCTCTCTAGCCTTGGTCTAAGAGTTTTAACTACTTTTGGGGCTCTGAAGGGTGAGTTAGGAGAATGTTATCAGCCATTGTCATAGCTAGTGTGTGTGTGTGTGTGTGTACACACACTTCGACATATAGTAGATGATGTGGCAGATCGGCACCTGTCAGTTACACAAAGCCACAAAAAAATCCATACGGATTTCACTGAAAGAAAGGTTCTTAGTAGGGCTGTGCAAGTATTTGAAACTTTGAATACTCAATTCGGATAGGTCGGTATTCAATTTGATTTGCAAGGTGCTTTTACTATTTGAAATATTTGAACACCACAAAACTTCGTAGCTATTATTGAAACCAGCACGAAGAATCACATAGCTGTGCTAAATTTTGCCAAATTTGATGCTCAAATAGAACAAATTTGTTTCATTTGCCGATATGCATTGCACTTTTGTGACATTGTAGCATAACAATACAGGAAAGTACACGCAAGTGTTTTTTTTCCTGTGGTATTTTTGCACCTCAGGTTATGTCATATAGCGACTCGCCCAAGAAAAAGTTATTGTGCAACGCATGTGACGATGTGACGTACTTGCTTTTTTTCCTTTTTTACCTCCTAGCACTCGGCTGAATATATGAAAGTGAACCCCATGGAGCAAGTGCCAGCCCTGGTACACAACGGCGAGACATTCACACAGTCTGTAAGTTCACTACCTGCGCTATCGGATCTCTCTCGTAAATCCTTTACGTTCAGAAATCGGCACTCGTCACAGTGGTTCAGTGGCTATCACCTTCTGCTGGGTGATTCCACGTAAGATCGAACAAACGATGGCTGGTCGACCTCTCAAATTTATTTCAAAATTTTATATATTATTGCCTGATGAGTGGAAAGAAGAGATCCGCAATTTGTTTTGCCGCCAAAAATTTTTTTCGAACCACAGGAAATCAATAATGACGAAGAGGTGGAGTGGAGCGCTCATCCGCTCTGCTGTTTTGGCCAACTTTCGTTATGAATTGCACAAAATATATTAAAGTTAGGTAGCTGAAATTTATTTACCTAAATATATGCATGTTTTTGCTTCTGCTCATGTATTTTTAGTTTTTATGTGTAGTGTAGATGTTTTTATAAAAAACGTCAAAAATGGCCCAATCGGCAAAATTTTCTTTACTTTGAAGGTCTTTATCTCAAAAAAGCCTTGTAGGAGAGGTACGAAAATTTCGCATTACGTTCTTCGCATGCGTATCTACCAAACTGCCAAATCTTGTATTTATATAGCTTTTCAGTAAAGAGATATGATCGGGCTAAGTTCAAGAAAACACCGAACAATGAAAACTTCTGACGACAATTAAAAAAAAACCCCATTTTTTAAATTTCTTAAACTTTGTCCACTTATTCTCCTCCACATCAGCTTTCACAATCATTAAAAACATGTTGCATAATGTCGTTGCACTAATAGTTACGGCCCCTCCAATGAGACCCTTAAACAAGGATGGGCAATTCCGACTTCTTGCCCAGCAAGTGTATAAAATGCAGGCAGGATTGAATTTCTTTTTATTAAAAGGTCAGCAGGTACCTAAAAAGGTGTCGCCGGCACTGAAGACGTTAATTTTGAAATTATTTTGTCACTGCAGAGGCCACGAGCGCGGAGCTACCGAGTAGGCGCGCGCGCACCCAAGATGCTCGTTGTAAGAGACGGCGCAGTGAGAGCTCGTTCTCGCGTCCTCAGACCGATTGAGTTCAAAACAGCAACACCTCTCGGGTGACTTGAACGCACGTGCACTGGAGCTTCGCTATTCTATCCGCCCTCTGTTTGCATCTCAGCTAGGCGCTGATAACACGGCGGAGATGGAAGCAAGATGAAAACTCTATAAGGGAGCTATGAGCGCTCGCTTCACGCACGCTGCTGCCACAGAAACTGCGCTGCGCCAGTTGCGATCAGTGGAAAGCATGAACGTGGCGCTCTAGTGGCAAAGCAAAATATGGATTGTCAAAGGAAAGAAAAGCAAAACTATCGGTAACCGGATGCGCTTGTCTATATTAGATGTCGGCAGCAGACGGCGTGAACTGGCCACGCGTTCGGTGCGCTGTTCACACTTCATTCGGCGCGGATAGTTCTTGTGCTTTGCTCTTACTCTACTCCTCCTGTGCGTCTCATGACGAGAAAGTATAGCTCTGAATGAGTCTATTGTGGAGACTACCTTTCGAAGCACAAGAAGCTTAAAGGAGTACTGACACGAATTTTAAAAAATTTCGGATTGTTGCTATAAATAAAAATACTGGTGTCGAGAAACGTAAAACGACTATTGTGGTGCCTGGGAATGCATCCTATATATTTTAATTAGCGCCACCTTAAAAAGACACTTTCGGTTTCGATATCGAGGGGGTGGCTTCTCAGTGCCGTTTCATAGCAGTGTGACGTCACGGAGATACAGAAATTCGCGACGTACCGTAAAAACCCGCGTATAGCCCGGGGTTTTTTTCTAGATTTTAGGGTGCGAAATTTCGGCCCCGTACTAGAGTGTACTAGAACTGTCGAGTGGCGTGAACGGGCCTCGCCGCCTGATGCCTTCCGCGTCGACCGTAGCGGCGGCACTGCAGTCGCTCGGTACTGAAGGCGCGCCGCGCCGCGCGCTAGAACGGGCCGCTAGAACTGCTGGGCGCGTCGGCGGCACCCGGCAAATCGGCACTGATGTGGCTTTCGTTGCGTGTCTATCATTATTAAGCGTAGGAAACGTCGTCTTAAGCCTTGATGGACGACACTTCAAAGCTTTTAATGGATGCTTGCTTCATATATGCCTTTGAGAGATACTGCAAATCAGTTCTTGTAGCCGAAGTGACTGCTGGAAAGTACGCAAAATATAAAAATGAAAACAGGCTGACACCGACCGTGAATATTCACGATCTCAGTGTAATTGAGCCGAACTCATTGCTGGGCTATTTAGAACAATTACTCTCAATTAACTAGACGCCGAACGACGGCCAGAAGAAGGAGACAGAGGAAACAAAAGGGCGTGTCTTATTCTGATTTCTTCTGCCTTAATGCTTTTTTCGGCGGTAATTCGGCGTCTAGTTTATTCAGAGTAACTGAGCTGCTCTAATGGAATTTAACTGTGCTCAGAAAGCTGTGTGCTGATATTGTGCCGAAAGCACACCGAACATTTACCGCGCGTTGGCGAAGCTGCATATACGGCGCGTATCTTTACAAATGCGCTGGAAATATGACTTCGACGTTACGAGGGCTCAAAGGCATTGGAACTCAAAGTTAACTCGACCGGTACAAATAACGGTCGTCCTCAGGTTCCTTGCACGGATATTTTATTAAATGCTAGGCGCCGGGTGGGGAGGGGATACCTTACTGTCCGTATTTGTGCGTGTAAATATATATATATATATATATATAAACATAATCTCGCTTTACAGATAAAGCAATGAAATTATAATACAAAACGTTGTCAAAAAGAAGTTTTTCTAATGGCATCGATAGAAGATCAGGAAAAGTGCAATATAAGCTGTCCATTGAAAATGAGAACTGGCTGTAATGATTTAGGCAGATTATAACCGACGGGCTACATTTCCATCTGCGCATTTTAATATGCTTGAGATAAGCCCTGATGCATGAAGTTTGTGCCTCGAAGGCGAACACGCGCCTTCGGCTCGGCTTCCTGGCTCGCCTTCCTGGTATTTTAAGCCCTCAGAGGTCGCATAACCGATGCATCGTAACCGCGGAAGCATGCTGTTATACAAGATAGCCTTTCGGCATTAAAGAAGCAGCGCAAAACTGGCAGAACTCAGCCGTCACTAATATAAATGTTGCGATAGAGTCATTTGTACTCAGGTTACTCATGAAACAGTCGAGCGCATTGGAGCCCATACAGAGATCAATGCTCTGGATATATCGTAGAGACTGCCGGCAGAAGAATTGTAGGCTTTTTTTCGTCGCTGGTTCGTTAGTTCTTCGTAGTCAGTGTTCGTAGCACGGCTCGAAGTGCTGCTTGCAAACCGCACAGCAATCAGTGAGCAGCTAGATGCATGTGCGCAAAATCCCATTGTCGCCTTCATTGGGGGTCGGCAGGCTCCAAGAACAGGGAATATCTCGGCGCAATTTGGCACGCCAGCATATTCACTCATGCACGATGGCGCGTAGCAGGCGTTGAGACACCGATTGAAGCTCGGTAATGCATTAAACGCGCTCAAAACGCGCATTTACACGCTTTCGTAGGCTGCGACGAGCGCGCGCCAAATGCAGACGCTCTCCACAGCTTCAGTACAAAGTGACTACAGCGCCGCCGCTACTGTCGCCCGTCGGAGCATCACCCGAGATGCGGCGCGGCCGCTTCGTTCGTTCCACTGCCCTCTTCTAGTACACTGTAGTGCAGTTGCCACAGCAGGTAACTGTAACCATGCAGAAAATAGAGCAGGTTGGGGCAGTTTTACGGCAGTGAGTTGATATGTCGTACACACAACGCAAAAAGAAAGGGAGATAGTACAGTTGCCATAGCGCAGTTGGCACAAAGAAAGAAAGGCCCCTATTGGTTTGTGCAACAGGTAACCAAACACCCTGCAATCGATGCAGAAGGAAAGTAGGCTACTCCAATTTTGTAGGTCTCGTGAGTAACCATTCTGAATGATGCTTCCATACTATGTGACAATACTCCACTGGAGTAGAAGTTCAGGGGACGATGAAAATTTGAAGCAATGAAAAATCCTTGGAATATGGGTTGTCGCTGGAGCCAACACTTCGGCAAGCGGACTTCTGTTGCAGCCTTGAAGAAGACAAGTCTGCTTGTTGAATAGCGTTGACTCCAGCTACATTCCGTATTCCAAGGATTTTTCATCACTTTCGCAATAGGGAGTTTCTGCCAATTCTTATTTGCCTTTTACTCGTGGTGTAAGTAACGAGCATAAATTGCAATCTGTGGTTGTTGTAGTTAGCGCGAGGCTCACTGATGACGTGAAGGAACGGTTTTGGCATCCATCACTGCTTTGGGTGCAGGTCGGAACACTTGGAACAACTGAAAAAGACGCACGGAGAAACGGATGCGGAAGCTCTGGAGGCCCTTTGTGCGCGCTTCGACTCAATCTACATTAACTCGGTATCGTACTTCTTTGCTCTTTTACAATTTGCCTGGCACTATGAGCCATTTGCCATGGCGCTACACTGGAGCTCGAGATAGCGGTTTGATGCAGGCAGTGGTGGCTCCATTTTTATGGGGACAAAAAAAGTGGTCACCGCTACCAGAATCAAACCTCGATGAAATGCGAGTACGTCCATGTAATTAGGGGACCTGTATCGTACCACAGAATACGGAAGAGCATTCCGTGTTTGTCCTTCCTGATTGGTCATTTCGTAATATGTCAGGGCCCCACATGGGCAGTGCCGGTGGCACAAGCGCGATGACACGGAAACAACAGTTAGTATTTCGTGTTCTGCAGTACGGTATAGGCTCGGAGATTTAGGTGGTTGTTAAACGAATTCTGGGTGGTCAAGAATTCCGAAGTTTCCTGCTATGGCATGTCTCGTGATCAGTGGTGATGTTTGTATGTGAAAACCTATTATGATATAGAGAATGACATAGCCCAGCCCGTAGCCAGGAATTTTTTTCGGGGGGGGGGGGGGTGGGCACTAGCTGAAAGCCTTGACTATTTGAGAAAAACGCCTATTTTCAATATTTATTTTCGTTAAAACACCATGTATGATAAAAAATTTCGGGGGGGGGGGGGGGTGGGCCCCCTCCCCCCTGGCTACGGCCTGACATAGCCGTATATATTATAGAGATCTATTCCTACCTCTGTTATACATACTGCTACTCTGAGAGCGGTGCTTTTACAAAATCCTCGCGCACATCGTAACAGACCTCTCATAAGCTGTGTAAGTCGTGCCGCCGATGACGCACATATAAACTTGCACATTAGTCTGTCTGCTTGGGAACTCGCCTTCCTTCAATTCTCCGATCGGCATGCTCTAAAAGTGACATCTCGACAAGCGATCCTCTCGTTACAGCCCCTGGTGGACAAATAAGACTGCTGTTGTGAAAGTGTGTAGTCAGCATCATTCATTGGCCTATTGTTATGTCCACTGTACAATGTGAATGTCTCTCCCATGTTGCACCTAATGCGCGAGAGCCTACTTGAGCAGTAGTGCAAAAAGATGCGTTCTGTGGAAGGAAGCCTGCAGGGGTTTGCAAAGACTGATTTTTTTTTTTTTTTTAACATTTGCCCACAGAAAACGTATGAACTCGCATTGCTCGCTGCGGGCTGTACTAAAGACCTCGTCACAGCTGTTGTCCAGGGCAAGGCAAGTGTCACTTCAATTTTCAATTGTCATTCTCGCTTTTCTGCTTCTTTGAAAAAGCGCAGAAATGGCTCATTAAGAAAAACAGATTGCGAGACTTTACAGACATGGCGGGGAAAGGTTTGTTTTAAACTCGCCTATTACTCCGTATATTGTGTCGAATGATGTATGTAGTGCAGATTCGCCTGCCGATTATCTGCGTATGTTGCTCTGTGTTTGCAATTCATCGACGTTGCAGGGAAGGTTGTTTGATGTAGTGAAAGACCTCCATCTCACGATCCCAATGAATTCATTTTAACACTCGTATGTCACTAAACCTTGCTTCAAGAGACACTGCAGTCCTGGTTCCAGGATAAAAGCATACCATGCAGGTTTTTGGTGCACTTCGCTTCACGTCACTTACGGAAGCGCACATGTAACATCAAAACCCTCATTGTGAATGAAGGGACACTAAAGGCAAATGTTAAGTCGACGTCGATTGTTGAAACAGTGTTCCAGAAACCTCACAGTGTTTGTTTAGTGCCAAGGAAATGCGTAGTTTGAAAGAAAGTTAAGCTTAGTGGTCCGCATAGTGTTAGTGCAATTCGAACCGCCTGCCTTCGAGAATGGCCTCCTTGCGAAGCATTCGCCATGCCCACGCTGCCGACAGCCGGCGCAGGGGAGCAGGGGCTTTAGCAGAGCACAGCCCATCAAAACGCGACTTGCATTGTTTTCAAGGGTAGCATCAATTACCTTTTTGCATGACTGAAATTTCAGTTTTACATTTCAGACTGAAATGTAAAAGTTCCATTTTATTCCATCTTGTAAAGCAGTGAAACCTTTTTTGTGATGGGTTGTTTGATCAATCCGCCTCTTTCCTTTTCCTGTGCACCCCTCTGTTGTTTTGGTAGGGGCAGGAACAACCGGTATTGCCAGAAGCAAAGCCTCTGAGATGAAGAGACGTTTCGAGATTTTTCCGCCAGAGGGAAGGGCGCATGCGCCGGGTCATCGTGAAAAAGGCGGATTGTGATTAATTGTATTGAGGCCCTGCTACGTCATCAGGCTTGTGTTCTAAGAATTGACATGTCCAGTTGCGCATCTCGAGTGCACCCGGACACGATTTGCGCCACCCACTGGTGGCGCAAATCGTGTCCTACCTTTACCTTAACTTCTCGATTAGTAATGTGCTGCTGTGTATAATGCGGATGTTTTAGATGTTCTCAAGCACTGAAGTAAAATGTTCTGTGCCTTTAGTACCTCCTTAAACGCAAGAAGGATGGCATGTTCCCGGATGGGAGGAGCTTTCTCTGGGTGTTACACAACGCAGCGTTTTCGCGTGCAGGTGCGGAACGGCATGGCTCTGGTCCGTCCACCGGTCACCACGCCATGCGCAACGAGTACTGCGGCTACTGCTTCTTCAACAATGTGGCCCTGGCGGCAAAGTACGCGGTTGATGAGCTCCGGTTGAAAAGGTGCGGCCTTGGGTTTCTTTTCTTTTGTACAAATACTCGTAGACACTGAAATTCATTGTGTAAAATGGCACAGAGTATGGTGGGCACTGGTGATACTCTGCTTATTCTAATTGTCATTATCAGCTGCAACCTACAGTGCTTGTGGAATGAAACGAAACTTCAGGATTACGGGTGAATGAATATCAAATTTTCAACTTCGAAGCGAATTCGAATAATGAATACCAAGTTCAAATTGAATTGAACCGAGAAGAATCCTGGGCTTCCTTATTTTCAGACACTTCTTTTTAATTTGGCAATAGCTGCCCGTTTGTTTTGGCGGTTTTGGTTCGGTATAATTTCGGCACTCTTTTGCAGTAACATGCTCGTCCTTATGCACAATGCCATGCTCTGGCCTCTACTCTTGAATACTGGCAAAGCATTTGCGAAAGCGCTCTGAAGGGGACGGGGCAACTGAAGCTATGTTCTGTATTTGTGCATCAAATTTGGCAAAATTTAGCACATGCATGTAATTCTTTGTGCTGATTTCAATACTTGTTATGCAGTTTTGTGGTGTTTCAATATTTCGAATGGTAAAAGTGCCTTGCGAGTTGAAACGAATCTAGTATAAGAACTGACTCAATAGGTGCAGATGCCCTTTAAGAGAATGGAAAACTGGGCAAATTGGAATACCTACGCAGCTTTACAGCGAGAAGCGGCGGGAACGTGCAGAAGGAAGCTCTGTCTTGTAACTGAAAGCGCAACGTGCTTTCTAATAAACCACAACTTACGATGAAGACCTTGTGTCCTCCCTTCTACTCATTGCCACGCTTTCGTGCTACTCATTGCAATGCTTTCGAGTCCTCTGTGAGCAGGTTTTGTTGTGCACCATGTGAAATGACGGTTGATGAGCTGAAGTTGACGTCCGTCTATCTCGACGCTCATGGCCTGTTCTTGGGCACATGCTTTGCAGGGTTCTCATTGTGGATTGGGACGTGCACCATGGCCAGGCGACTCAGTACGCCTTCTACGACGATCCGCGGTAAGCCTCTCTTGGTGTTTCTCGGAAAACTAATCAGTAGTTTTTCTGAAATTGAAACCTCGCCAACCCAACATTTTGTGTGCCATATTTACTCAATTGTAACGTTACTGCGATTGTAATGCGCGGGTGACTTTTTTGCATGTTCACAAGGAGAAAATGAAACTGTAGCTGTAATGCGAGGCCCTGTCGCAAAAAGCAGTCACATGGTCTCTTATGCAGTCTCTTCGCCTAAGACTACTTAAAAGGCAAAAGCCAGCCTCTTCTTCCTTTTCTTCTCATTCGATAGTATTGCCGGCACACGTAGAAGGGAAGAATGTGCCATCCTGTATTGAGAGAGTAAGTGTAACATCGACCTTCTCGCATTTTTGTGCAGGGTTCTCTACTTCTCCGTGCATCGGTACGAACACGGCGAGTTCTGGCCCGAGTTGCGAGAGTCGGACTTCCCTTATGTGGGCAGGGGCGCTGGTGCAGGCTACAACATAAACGTGCCTCTCAATCAGGTAGGTCCCTTCTACGACAATCTTAATTAACGCGATAGTGTTAAAGAGCTCGTTTTGCAGAAATTCCGGTGTCGGGGTCGGGGGCGGTGTTTCCGGTGGTGGCATCTTTGGTTGTTGGCGAAAAATCAGCCTTGTACGTAAGCGAAAATTCGAGGCGATGCAAAGAAAGAAATAATAAAATATCTTCGGTTCGAGTGGGACCAGGGATTCGAACCTGCGACCCCTTACTCCGTGGCGCAATACGTTTAGCCGCTCGGCCACCACGCGTACATCCTCTAGCATACTAAGGATCTTCAGTGGTTTGACTATCACGCATGAGATGGCGCAGAAGGCCCAGGGCCGCGCTTTTAAACGGCATCGCCCCCCCATGTGGCCGTGCTTCATCACACCGCATGCATGGACAGTGGACCCGGAGAGCGTCCGCACCGAGAAGGTGCGGAGACACCGAGAAGCGAAGCCAGGTTAGCGATGGAAAGGTGATACGAGCACGGTTAGATTACGCTGTCTCGTTCTACTCTTGAAAGCAAAGCTCAAGAGTCCTCCAAGTTTTATTTAAATACGTGAGTATCAGGGTGGAGTCTACAAATCTATACATGCGTGCACAGTTGAAGGCCTAGTGCAACACAGTTTTATTTCGCTAAAATGGTAGTGCATGAAGATATATATGCCTAAAATTCTCTTAGAAAAAAATTTAGTGCTGGTAACTGCCTAACCTTTGTTATTAGCCATCTAGTAGTAAGCCCAAGCAGACAGCGCATGCACTTCGTGGTTAGCAGATATGGCGCATGAATAGTGCGTTTTTATTAGGACGATAAAAGCTTTACATGTTTATACTGTACAGGGGAAACTCAAGTAATCAAAGGCCACAGTGAGATTTCCTTTAGAAGTTAAGTTTAGCCAGACAAACAAGAGAGGAGTTGGCAACAGCTTGTGAACAAGAAATAGATGGAGGTTATGTAACATTGAAGTAGATCTCCCACAATGCTTGACAATTCTCGTTCAACACTTATACAATGCAGTATTGTAAATAATATGTCTTAATTGCAGTAAGTACATGTGTAATTAGTAGAGCTGTGCGAATAGCAAAAGTTTTGGTGCGAAGCGAATTCGAATAATAAAGATTGAGTGCGAATCGAATAATTTTCAAATAATTTTCGAATATTTCTCAAATATTTTTCGAATACTGCGAAGCGAAATTACGATAAAAGTTGCAGAGAATCCCTCGGTATGTTCTTACGAGACACGAACAATTACAAGTCACAAACATGGTCAAAGAACAGATTTATTCCAAAGGGGGTATGGGGCTTTCGTATCGTGAAAAATAAAAAAAATCGATTTTCGAAATCACATTTTCAGTTTCTGTAGCCCTTTTCTGATGCCAAAATATGATCACTGAAAACTACATAGAAGTACGGTAAAAATTTTGTTGTGCTTGCCAAGATGGTGAAAATTATCGCGGGAATTGCAAAAGAAAAAAAAGAACTGTGTTTTAAAGAAATGGTAGCTCCGCAACAGCGCAACCGGGCGCCGTTATCTTGGGCTCGTCGGAAAGAGCATTTCTCCGTCTTCAAATCTTCCACTTCACCTAGGTCTTCCGTTAAGAAAAAAGCGTACAAAAAGCAAATGTTTGAAGTTCGTTTCGAGGCCTTCGATTGGCTGCATCCGCCATGTTGCTCCAGCACGCCTTGCCATTGGTCCGACCTTCGCTACGGGAGTGTGTCGTCTGCTGCTTGCACGTCACGAGGTCACGGCTGTCTAAAATCGCGCCACTTAGTGACGCGTTCGCACTCATTATGTGTTCTTAGGTCGACGATCATTTAGAATATAATTACGCTTTAGTTTGGCAACTGCAAGCAGAAGCTCAAGCATCAGATTATGATAGTGCGCCGCGCTCGTCGCGAACATTGCGGACGTGCGTCTCGGGCCGACTTTTCTGCTTATCAGCATTTCGCACCTAGTGACGAAGACCATCGCGGGGCGACTCTTCATACTCGCGATCGAGCATGACATACTTTGAAACATCGGGTATCGCGGTCACGCAGATCGTTACCGAGCTCGGAGTCATGGCTAGGCCTAACTCCGCTCACGGCACCGATGTACGAGACGAATCTGAACTTTGCGGGCAAGAACATCGTGCTAGCGGAAGAAGCCGCAATGTGTTCCTTTGCAAGCAACGATTCGCATTGCCCGCTAGCTCCTCGGAATCGTGGATGGGCGTTTTACGAATCGGCAGCGCACCCCCTGGCAAGCTCGTCGCACAGCGACCACTCGGTGCACCGGTGGAAGCGGCTAGCGGTTTCACTTGTCGGCGCCCCAAAATGCAAGACCATGCACGCTGCATGCCAATTTATCGTCTTTATATTTATTTGACGTTATTATAAACTGTTATATTTATTTTTCGGAAGTTCGAATACTTTGATTAGTAAAATTTCGATGTGAATCGAATTGAATAGCAAACACTATTTAAAAAATATTCGAAAGTTCGAATATTTGCACACCCCTAGTAATTAGCACATCAAATAAAACTACTGTTGAGCCTCAGCGTAACGAATATGGATGTAAATGGAATAATAAAGATAAGGAAGTAAACGAAGTGTTACGATTAAAAACGGTGTTACTGATATACATTTATAATGAATTATTGGATGTAACGAAGCTATTTTGGAGCCTTTGTTATAGCAAGGTTTGACAATTTCTCCCATAATAAATGCTAAATTAGTTGTACAAAATGAAAACGACACGTGAAATAACACTTACAAGTTATCAGTAAACTAAGCACTAGCAGAGGGTAGAGCGAATTTGTTAAAGGGACACTAAAGGCAAATATTAAGTCGACCTTGAGTGTTGAAATAGCGGTCCAGAAACCTCGTAGTGCTACTTTTGTGGCAAGGAAGTGCTTATTTTGAAATAAAATCACGTTTTAGTGGTCTGCATCGCGTTAGCGCACTTCAGATCACCCGCCTGAAAGCGGTCTTTCTTACGTCACTGTTGCCGTGCCCAATGTTGCCCACCTTTACTTTGTGGCGGCGTGCACCATTCAGGCATCCGGCAACATCACATGCATGCGAGATTTTGTCGAACTTTCTGTCGGAGCGACTTTCATGAGCGCCTGTAGTTCCCTTCCTCACCACCTTCTGCAGCTCTTTGTGATGGCTGCACTCGTCCTCTCGCTTGGTTGTACCCGCCCCCCCCCCCCTTTTTCATTTTTTTTTTCTTTCTTTGCAGCTACCTTGAACTCTGACATGGCAGACCCGAACGTGTTTGCAAACTCTCTTGAAATGTGGCAAGGGCTTTACTCCTCTGCTTCCGAGTTTCTCTCTTTCCAGGCATCAATTACCAACAGCAACAGACACGCCGCCGCTGGACATGACGTCATCACTAACCCCATAAAACTAACACGCCAGGGATGACAAGGCGCCTTTGACAAAGATAGGTCCCCTATCGAAACGTCGGCCAGCCTGATCTGAGGCACTTTCTCCTGTTTTGAAATCTATAACGTGTATCCATCCGTCGGCTCCCTTCTTGATCCGAAACTACCACTGAGACGCGACCGCGTGAGCGAAGCTGAACGCCGGGCGAAGCCAGTTCGGCGAAAACAGAACAGTTGAACCACGCACGCCATTCCCCATGGCAACGCCCAAAGAGGTTCTTTTTTCCATGAATTAAACAGAAACGAACAGGCAGCATTTTATTACGTCTCTTGATGCACGGAAGGTCTTTTTTTTTTATTGCAGCTACTTTGATTAATAGTAATTAATTGTAGTCGGACGCTCTCACGTCATCGGGATCATTTCCAAAATGTCCCACTCGTGGTGCACGTCGTGTGATATATTTAGCTTAATTTCTCGGTAAGTAGGGTGCTGCTGTTGATAATATTGCCGTTTTAGATGTTGTTATACATTGAGCTTTCACTGTGACATAAATTGCTATTTGCCTTCAATGTCCCTTTAAGTTGTTTTAAGTTCATACATCATGCATGTTTTTATTTACAAAGTGACAACATGTTCCTCAAAGTGATGGATGAAAAATGGACATTCTGCTCGCTGTAGTTAGCATGTACTTTGTATAAAGCTACACTGGTTTCGACACATTTGCGCCAAGCTTTTTCAGCGTTCCGTGGTCAGCCACAGATGGTGCCTAATTTTGACCTTTATGCCAAGCAGTGTAGATACAACTTTGTAACCAGAAGCATCCCAGTACATTTTTGAAGTGTAAGGCGCGACGACGACGGTGGACAGAGGGAGATGCACATGGAGTGCTGCTTCCAACAATGTTTTTTCAGGAAAGACCGCAGACACCACGTACTGTCACAGATCGTCAATGTGCAGTCGCATTCAAGTAGAACAGCTCTCTCGGTGATAATGAGATGAATGCTGCGCTAACAGACTGATTACCTGCTATGAGTTGCTCTATTTGAATGCGACTGTCCATTGATGATCGGTGGCGGCGCGTCGTATATACACTGTGGTCTTTTCTGAATAAGCATTATTGGAAGTGGCGCTCAATGTGTGCGTGTATGTACTCCCTGTGTTTGTTATCAGTGCCGTGCCGTGCCTTACACTTCAAAATATGCTGAACCAACACGCCCAGTCAGCCACTCTTACAGCCCGGTGAGTGTGACCGTGAATGACTGCAGTTATGACTGACCATGACCCGTGTTTTGGCAGGTGGGCCTCGGGGACGCCGACTACCTGGCCATCTGGCACCAGTTGCTCTTGCCCGTGGCGTACGAGGTCAGTTCAGGGGTTTCCGGCAAAATTCGCCACCGAGAAAGTCTGCCTTCAAGTTGGTGATTGATCTTTCTTTGCAGTTCCAGCCAGAGTTGGTGCTGGTCTCGGCTGGCTACGACGCAGCCCTTGGATGCCCGGAGGTGAGCATAATCTTAAAGGGGCACTAAAGAGAATAATGATTTTTCTCATATTAGTAAATTGCTCTTTCGCGATACCAAAAACTGCTTGCTGCGAGGAGATGCTTGGTAAGTGAGAAAACATTAAAAAAAAATGCGAGCGGCAACACCACCTTGAAGTTCCCACACCAGTCATCGTGACATCATACACTTTCACGGCGTCTACTAGGGCCTACATAGTTTCTAATCAGTAAAAAGGAAGTACATTGTCTTCTGGAGGAGTCAGAGACCTAATATACCAAGTTTCAGGAAATTTCATTGAGCCAGTGTGGCCAAAATACGAAAAAAAACACTTGTAAATTCATGACGTCACCACCGGACATTTCAGCAGAAAATTTAAAAGTGAGACTTTTGACATTGATTTTCTCATTAATAATAAATTAAACCTATAGTTGTGAAATTACCGACACTAAAGTTTTCAGAGCATAATATGGTGGTCTATACTAATTTTTGTTTCACTTTAGTGCCCCTTTAATCTATTGCCCTTTTTTATAAATTTAATATGCCTAAAAATTAGCACCCTCATTAAGAGCAAGAAGCGTATGCGAGTTCTTCGTCCATGACAGGAGTGCTCCCTAAAGTAAAAAAAAAACACCTAACGAACGTGAGAAATAGGCAAATACAGTAAAAGCTCGTTAATACGACACTTGTTAATTCGGATGATTCGGATGGCTCTATTGGTCCCGGCCAAAGTGCATGTTAATCTATGGAACCAAACCTTCGTTATTTCGTCAGAATTGGGCTCCGCACCGCTTAATTCGGACAAATGCTGACGGCTGCCGCTACAAAAAAGTGTGGTAAAGCAATGCTGGCACCACTGGAGCGAAACCGAAACCTGATTGACATTGCCATCGTCATCAACTAGTGGGGGGCGATCGCAGCGTCACCGAATGTCGGCGTTTTCTTTCTTCGCTCCACTGCGCCTCCGACGCCATTTTCCCTTGTTTTGTGTCGGCACCGTCTCTTCTTGCGGGGTTCTCTTCCCCCCCCCCCCCCCCCCTCGTTGTGACCGTGTTTACATGTGAGGCCCGAGCATGCGGCAGTAGCTGATGATGGCATCGACGAGGTGTCAGCTGAGTCCACCGACGATGACTGCCCGACTTTCGATGCTGTCCTTCCCACAGATATATGACCCTTTAGGACCACATCGCGATTGATGATTGTGTCGCCACGACTGGTCTCCTGCGCGATCAAGGAATTATTAATGATGTCGCGACCTCATCGAACCTCACGGGAAGTCTCGGAGGCGCTTTTGATATTAGAGGACGTTTGCCTGAGCACTTCCGACAGTTTGCGTGCTGTTGGCCATTTGGAAGAGTTAAGAAAAATTGTAATGTCAGCCGGAATCTGCGCAAAAATGCAGACGACCATTACAAAATATTTCAGCAAATAAAGGTATGCTTCTCCAATTTGATTTTAATGTTGTTTTTCCTGTTCATTCGTTCATTCGACATTTGGTTAATTCGGACATTTTTTCCGGTCCCGTGAAATCCGAATTAACGAGCTTTTACAGCACTAAAAATATGCGTAGGTGTTATGTCTCTCTCTCATCTTCATGTGCACATACTCATCGTCATAACAAGCTTTATTGTCACCGGCGCACGAGCTGAGAGCTGTCTCACAAGTGGTGTGTTACAAGAGCTGTCTGACAAGAATAAAAAAATAACAATTTAAAAAAGAGCATGTAGGGAAGGGTGTTTCAGCTCCACTAACATGAAACCTGTGGACATGCAGTGTGCGCCAGTGTTTCCCACATCAAAATCACTGCTAATGGGCAATGAGAGGCAGAAGAAAGATTAGACACAGAGAGCCGCTGTCCGCTTTTAGTTAATGTACACGCTGCAAATCTTTATTGTTCAACTACGGACAAGAGAAATCTCCTACAGGCACTACATTGCAGCTCAAAATCCAGTGTCTATATATATAGGGGGGCTGGTGAACGGTTGTGCTGTGCGAGTAGTCGGTTTTTTCAATCAAGAAACTTGCTAGCAGACGCTGCCTGCATTGGTGTTGTCTCTCGCGGGCGAGGGTGCATTCTCGTTTCTTGTGAGCTGGTAGTTCAGCGTTCATTGCAGAAAGAGTGTTTCCATAATCAACGCACGCCATTCGCTCTCTCTCGCCACACGGCTAGCGCTGAGGCGGTGGCGCCCTCTCTTGCGCTCAAGCAAATGGGCCGTTCCAACAGCAGACGACGATGCATGCCCCGAGAGCAGAGACCCTAAGGTGCTTCGCCCCTAAAAAACCAAGGATTCCACTGTGATCACAACCGGGGTCTTAACATAGAAGGACAACAATGTAGTCATTACTCAAATTATGCATGTGTCAGTATGGTTAGCAGGATATACTACTCCGCAACACCTTTAAGTTATCACAAGATGACCTTACTACTGGTCTCTGTTTTCTTACAAATCTCGTGCTGTAAAAACTTTTTAAACCAGGGGAGCTATTTTGTACGCTTTCTGTGACGGAACGGAACATCATGAGAGGACGAGGAAGCAAACAGCCAATAAGGGAGCTTCAACACATGAACAAATATAGAATTATCATAACTGAGCATCAGTATTGGGGGCATTGTTTTAATTTTAAAGCTTGAAATTGAAGAGTGCGATGACTTTAACAATTTATTTGTGTTAATGTCTTGAGTGGGTGCTAGGTGGTGTCGCAATTTCATGAGTTATTCAGTGGTTGGGGGCTGGCTGCGATTTTTGCAAACTGTCGGCATGGGATTGGAGTAAGCCAGACACAAAGCAGCTAATTCGATTCTCCGGCCCCGGCGCTTACGTTTCAATCCAGTCCAAGTCATCCGGAGACCATTCTGTATTCGTTCTATTGGACAGAATGGTGGCTCCGTCCGTTCTGTGCCTGTTCTTTGCCAAAATTATTGACTGCACTGCCTTTTCCGGTTCCTATTCTCATGTCAGACCGTCGGACGAGCCTCAATCTCGTGTGGCTCTCTCTCATCCTCTTATGACGTTTCATTCCGTTCTGTCACAGAATGCGTACAAAATAGCATCCCAGTCTTGTATAAGCAGAGCTATCACACTGAACGCATGTGGAGGGGGACACTGCTTTTTAAAACTTTTTTTAAATATTTGATCGATTTCGATGAAAACTGCTGTGTTTGTGTGCATTTGTGTGCTGATTTCAACTATGCGATTAGTCTTCTCGTACATTATGTGGTTCTTGGAATATCGAACATTATTTGTATTTCGGGAGCAAGGTTTTCTCCTGAACTGCTGAATTTGCAAAGTAAATTAGCATATCAGAATAATTTGGAACGAGAACTGTGCACAACAGAACAAAGATAGATGTTGTAAATGCATTTGAACAAAATTTAAGCGATCTTCAGCATTAACGTGTGAGTTGGTGTTAAGCTGGAATTTCAATGACTTTGACAATTTATTTGTGTTAATGTATCTCGATTGGGCTCTGGGTGGCATTGCAGTTTCACAGGACATTCGGTGGTGGCGCTGATGGCCATTTTCGAAAACTGTCGGCATGGGATTAGATTAAGCCAGACACAACGCACGTAGCAGGCTTATTCACTTTTCTGACCCGAGCGCTTACGTTTTGATCCAATCCAAGTTCTCCAAAAACTGTTCTATATTCATTCTATCGGACAGAACGGTGTTTCCACCTGTTCTTTGTCAGTTCTTTGCCTAGCAGACGACAAACTTATTGACCACACTGCCTCTTCCAGTTGCTGTTCTCACATCTGACCGTCAAATTTGTACGCACTAGCTTCGACCAATGCCGTGCGGTGCGTTAGAATGTTCCATCACAGAATGTGAGCAAGAGCGCGTGGCAAGCCTCACACTAGTAAATACATTATGTGCAGTAGTACAGTATGTCAGGCGTGGAGCACAGTGTTTCGATATGTTGCTTTTGAAGCTAGAGGCGAATGTTTCAACACTCAAAGAGTTTGTCGACCACGTATGCAGGGTCTGATGCGATTGTCACCAGCTGCCTACGCTCACCTACTCCACCCGCTCATGGCCCTGGCCGGAGGTCGCGTTTGCGTTGTGCTTGAGGTAAGTGCTTGTCTTTCCATTGATCGATTTACCGACTAATTTGGCGTCTTCGAATGTCTCCATATGGAGTGAGAGCTGTCCGCCACAGATTTGTTTTGACCACTTTTGGGTTTCCAAATGGGCACCTAAATCTTAATGTGCCCCTGACAAGTCCATATCGCAAATTTTTATTACACGCTTTAAATCATAAGGCACTGCCTAGGGGGTGCTATATTGAAAGAATTTATTTCGCATCACTTCATTGATGGAGGAGTCTGAAGAAAATTGCAATTCTATTAGCACGCCACTGCGGGCGCTATTGTTAGGGGAATCACTTACACCCTTTCTTTACCTCAGCTAATGTCCGCAATCGGCATATCCTCCTCCCTGCTTATTACCATGTGTCGGAGCCAGGGGACTGCGTCACGTCAAGCCCTGCCTCCTTTCTATTTAAGCGAAGCTTTCATAACTCGCACATTTTGGCATCATACACGCAAAGCCCGGCACTGGCGAACGTAGAAATGCGGCCCTCGAAAATACACCGGCCACATCCATATTTGTATGTGCCGTTTTTCAATAATCTCTGTTCTTTCGATCATGGGCTTGTCGGCAGTCAGCCATTTCTGATATGGCAATCTGATCTTTTATCGAGGTGACTTGTTATTTCACGTTGCCACATCGCATTGTTGCCTGAATGTGAATGCCTGACTGTTGTCGTTGCTCATGGAGGAAGGAAAAACTAAGGAGAGGCCCTATCCTATCCCAATGCATTGCGAAAAGTGTGGCGGAAGTGACGTCAGATTTATGGGGCAAACAAGCCGATATGGGGCAAACAAAACAGCAGACGCCCCGCGGCGTGCTCTCTGCGGTGGTTCGCTTCTGTTCGGATTTGTAGTCCCGGCGTAAACTTAGCGCGTATTGTGCGGTTCGCACGCAGTAAAATGTTGCAAGCAGACATTTACCAGGCTGTTCGTGCGCGGCAGGCCCGAGCGTTGCGTGATGAAGTTCTTCGAGGAGCGTTTTTGTGCAACAGTACAGAAGTACCGGTACATGCCGTAATCAAAAACATCCAGCCCCTGCCTCATCGTATTCGAACTCACCTAGCAGTGACTTACGCGTTCTGCTGGGCGTTAGGCCTTTTTTTTTTCCTTCCTTGTAGCCCGATTTCCAGATGTATTGCCCGATTAGCGGTTCTTTGCTCGTGTATATGGAGTGAGCGCAGTAGCTATTCGGCGCAACGCCAACCTATAGTTGACGTAACTTCACGTCGAAAAGAAGACACAGCTGTATTGTATACGCGATCGTGCACGTAAAGTTTGTAATTCCAGTGCGCACACAACACAAGCACGCAGCGAGCGCACACCGCACGATACATACATCACGTAGTCTGATAATAACAACAAAAGTTTATTGCCCTTTCGTTGAACGACACAGCCTCTAAAACGTACGCTGCCTTCAGCGCATGTTATGTACGGCGCGTCAGACGCCAAGAACAAAAGTTCACGTGAGTTCTGAGTTGACAGAATGAGTAGCAAGCAACAGAGCGCACATCCGAGAGCTTCGCACGCAAATACCGTGCCTTAGTGATCAGCAATGAAGCGAACGTATATGTACACATGAAAAGTGACACCCGGTACTGTCCGCAGTGCACGCGATTTTCACCGTGTATACGCAACAGCTGGGCATTGCGTAGCTTTCCTAAAGAACACACACAAAGAGCAGCATGTGTGAATCGACTACGCCGCTTGCACGGCGAAAAAAACAAACAAAAAAAAAGGCTGCAAAGTTTCGCGATGCGCGCATGCGCTTGCAAACGTCGCAACGGAAATCACGAAATGTTTCGCTGCGCCTTCGCTAGGAGGCGATGCGGGTGTTTGCGATGTGGGGGCTTCACGAATGTGACGTCAGGGCCTCTCCTTAGTATTCCTTCCTCCATGTCGTTGCTTGTAGCAACTGAAGTGTTGAGCCGCTAAGCACGTGGATGAAGGTTTGATTCCTGGCATGAAGGAAGAATACAGTTAGGAGGGAGCATTGTGCAATGTGATACAAAGAAAGAAAGAAAGAAAACTAATAGGTCAGGCACGTACACGCCAAGCGTCGCTTGCCTCACGATAGGGCAAGGGCCTCTAAATTTTTTTTCTTCTCTTCCTACCTTGCTTTGCAGTGCACTTCCAGTGACTGCATAGCACACTTTACATTAGGTGATGAAACGAAGTCGAGCGCGATGGCCAATGATGATCTGAGTAGTTTGTGTGACTTTGACAACTCCCACTCAAAGTACAGCTTTGTCAAGAAGAGGTGGTGGGGTTGCTGTTGTGTTTGAGATTTGTACCGTTTCTGCGCCACGGAGGCATTTCGCTCCCCGCGGGTGCATCAGCCACCACTTGATAAGTGTGCCGTGGTTGTTTGCTTGCGATGCTCAAACGTGGTTAGGAGCCTTCTACCGTAAAATCCCGAGCAAGTGCCCCCCCCCCTCCCTAAGGTGAAAGATAATCCGACAAAATTTGGAGGTGGGAGGGGGGCCTTGCTCGGGCGCGGATCAGAATTCAAAATGGCGGCAGAAGAGCCCCTAAGAATAAAAAATGCACCGCCGTGCTTCAATGAAATTCTTTATTGAGTACGTGTGCATGCACTCTGTCCAAAATAGTGAATAACACAGCGAAAATGGCGGAAGGGGAGGGTGCCCCTAAGAATAAAAATGCACAGCTGTGCTTCTAATGATGATTTATTGAGTACGCGTGCATTCTCTGTGTTCAAAATAGTGAATAAAACAGTGAAAATGCCGGGAGGGGAGGGTGCGGGGCGCTTGCTCTGTCATTGGCGCATGTTTCAAATCTCTTGAAAAAGCGAGGGGGCGCTTGCTCGAGATTTACGGTAGGCACGAGCAGTTCGGGTTCTGCTTCCATCTGCACTGCATTGCACCAGTTGCTGTCAAACCTTGACATTAAGGATGTGCACGTAACGAAGTAATTGTTAATTGTCTCATTGCTGTTTGAGTGTGACAGATGCTCATTAATTGGGAGTTTTGGATAAGACGAAGCTAGTTTGGGATCAGATGAGACTTAGTTGTAGACCATACTATGCTTACTTCTGTTGCAGAATGACTGAGTGCTACGTATGGGTGTCAGCTTCGTCGATTAAAAAATGGAGCTGGACATAGTTGTGCACCATTGTCTGTACAGGGTGGCTACTGCGTATCGTCTCTGGCCGAAGGCGTGGCGTTGACCCTACGCACACTGTTGGGGGACCCTGCCCAGGCCTGCCTCAACCGCTTGGCCGTGTCAGCGACAGTGAGAAA